>NC_056746.1:245680419-245697919 GCF_019279795.1 Protopterus annectens | reverse complement strand
TTCCTGATCTCCTTACTCAGATTCCTTGTGTTGCAGAGTAAGACTACTCAGCCACATCCAGGCCACCCTTGTATTCTCCTCTGCGATGTTCCACATTTCTTTTTGTTTCTATCAGCTAAACACCCACCCCCTCCTCTGCTTCTGTCATCCTCCCTTCCTTTCCCTTTCATCTCCATCTAACTGTATGATAATTAGGGAGATAGACAGACAGACAGATAGATATGGGTACATTTAAATGATTAAAATACAGAAATATTTAAGCATTTATTATTGTCAAAAAATCGAAACTCAAAAATATCTAAACACAAAATGCTGACAAAACTGAAGTTATATTATGGAAGGATTTATACCCTTTCCTCTCAGTTGTACAACTTTTGAGTTGGTATATATACTTAGCAGGGAGTATTTATATATATATATATATATATATATATATATATATATATATATATATATATATATATATATAGGCTTACTTAGAATTATCTAAACAAACTAATATTTAAACAATTAATATTTTCAAAACATATCTAAACTCAAAGATATATAAATACTATATATGATGTCATACAAATTATAATGGAATCATGGTTAATGCTGGAAATTACTTTAAAAATTGTGGGTAAAATAATTTTTTTGAAAGTGAAATTTCATTTTTTAAGAACCACAAATCAGTTTCACTGATACTGTCTGTTCTGGGTTACGTTTGCAGTATTTCCCAGTGTCATGTTTATGGAGGCTACAGGGGAAGAGTTATGCTTTCAGTATATCTTCCATTTTATTTTTTAAAAATGTATGTTGTCCTCAGCACAATTACCATAATTGAAAGGTTCTTATTCTGCATCTGTCATTGATAGAAGTAAATAATCTGTTTATCATATACAGTGTTCTATGATCAACTATTTAATAATAAAACCATACAAAAAGGGTACCATACCTCGCAATCTGCAGACATTAATAACAACAATAAAGGCCCTTAAAAAGTAAATACATGCAGCCTAATTTTGGTCATGTAATTAGCATAAAATTTAAGTACTGAATAGCAAGCATCTCTTCCAGTTTCCAAGTAGGTAATTGAGATACTGCACTAAAGCATGTTTAAAAAAAAGAGTGATAAAATAATGGAAAATATAAACTTATTATCAAAAACACAGTGTAAATTTTTTTTTTCTATACAGAATGAGATGTAAGATGTGTCTTCCTTCTTTACATTATTGTTGCCCCTAATATTGGTAATTTTGTGTCATTTTATGTGTACTAGACAACTTCATAAATCATGTGTGATGAGGGTGATTCAGAAAATTGTGTGAAGAGATAAACCAAGCCTGAAAATATGGACATACCTCCAAAAATAGGAATATCTTGTTCAGGAGTAAATCAGGCCTGAAAATAAGAACATTCCTCCAAAATAGGGGCAGGTAAGAAGTCTGAAGAGGGCCCTTCTAATTAGCCTCATCCATTCCATTGCTTCTAACATTACTGCCTTTCTTTCAAGTCACCAGCCATCCCTTCCAGCCAGGGGGTCCTAATGGAGAGATGAAAAGTCAGCAAGAAAGGAAAGTAGTAGTGCTGAAATTGAATTCATCCTCAAGTCCTGGTGAGTACCTTTATGAGGTGGACCCTGTTTTCTACAAAATCTCACCAAGGCGACACTGATATACAGACTGTATTTATATAGCATATATCATGGACAGAAGTAAATCAAAAACAAAAAAAAAACAGATAGCTGGATGCACAAGATCCAGGATAAAAAGTGTCCAATCCTGGTAGGTGCATTGGTGCCAGGACTGGAAAAAATGACAATGTAGAATCCTCAAAATATGGAAACATTCCTACAGTGGGGCCAGGCCAGGCCCGGCCCAGGGGGAAGATGGCACCCTGTTGTAGAAGGAAGTAGCAGTCCACAAAAATCACAAAATTTGATTGGCCAAAGAAGAGCCATAAAGACGATAGAGTAGACTACTGAGAATAATTAAGAAATTATTACTGTTACTATTATGTAAAAAACCCAGAATTTCCAGACACGAGATATACAAAATGATAAAGAGAGAAATTAGAGGAAAGAGAAATACTTCTGCAAGAAAAACTGTCAGAAGCTTCAAAGAAAAATTCTGTTCAGTAATACAACAAATTTGAGAAAAACAGTATATAGATCAAGAAACTTTGATCTGTTTGGAAAAAGAAGCATCTGAGGAAGTGGGAAAATATAAACAACAAAACAAAGAGATATTTGAAAAGTATAAAAAAGAAATATGGACATGGGAAAGAGAGATTTGATATGGTGCAATATTTATGCAAAGGAGAAAGCCAAATTAATCAATATAAAAAAGGCAGCCCCAAAGACATCTGAAGAGAAATACAGGCAAAGGCATCCGGAAATGGAGAAATACACAATAAAAAAGTAATATCACAAAGATGGAACATAGAAAAGAAGATTAGTAAAGTAGAAGTTAAAAAAATAGAAGTTGAAGTTATGGAGTGCCTGCAAAGTGAAGGATTTGGAGTAGAAGGTCTAACACAGATTACATCACAGCCTGATGGAGTGATTCCCCAAAGTAAGGAGGAGCAGGAAGATCAGGAAACATCTGAAGAAGAAATATGGACATGAGAAAGAAGAAGAGATTTAATATGATACAATATTTATGCAAAGGAGAAGGCAAAACTAACAAATACAAAAAAGCAGCACCAAAGATATTTGAAGAGAAATACAGGCAAAGGAATCTGGACATGGAAAACTTTACAATACAAAAAATAAGAAGACAAAGAGGAAAAGCAGAAAAGGAGATTATTAATGGAGAAGTTAAAGAAATAGAAACTGAGGTCAAGGAGTGCCTGCAAAGTGAAGGATTCAGTGTAGAAAATCTAATTCAGAAAACACCAAAACAGGATAGAGCAATGGATATCCAAATTAAGGGGAAACCAGTGGAACAGAAAGCAATTGGTCAGGTGGCATATGAAGATAATTTGTAGCCTTCCACAGGTTGTTGTTGTTTGTCTTTCAGCTTTTTCCCGGTAAGGGGTCACCACAGCGGAACTCTGGTCCGCTAATGATTGGCAGCAGATTTTTACGAAACACCGAGGTGCCAGCTTGATGCCCACCCTTCAACGAAGGCACGCCCATTTATGCACGCATGTCTTTCAAATGCTACCCAATCACGGGGAAGACATGCAGACTCCACACAGAAGGCACTCCAAAGCCAAGCCGAGAATCGAACAGGAGAACCTCTTGCTGTGAGGTAACAATTCTACCGCCATACCACTGCAGTTTTGGAGCCTTCCACAGGTACATTCTTTTCAATTTTATCCCATGCCATCCATTGCTCTGCCATATGGGTACTCACTGGCATATCACTCCTCACTGTTGACTGCATCAGAATTTCCACAGTTTCCTGTTCCTTCCCTTGCTGTCTAACTTCAAGTGAACAATTATACTGGTTACCTGGAGCCTTCCACAGGTAACCGGTATAACTGTTCACTTGAAGTTAGACAGCAAGGGAAGGAACAGGAAACTGTGGAAACTCTGATTCAGTCAACAGTGAGGAGTGATAGGCCAGTGAGTACCCATATGACAGAGTAATGGATGGCACAGGATAAAATTAAAAAGAATGTGCCACAGAAAATTGCTATAGAACCTCCTATAGAATGCCTGCAGGAAATTGAAAACAAGGGGTGTGCCCTCAGTTTGGAAGAAAATGAGCTAAGAAGAGAGTTGCTTGATTTAATAGACATAGATATATCAAGATGATATATCAAGGTGATGATTAGTGATCAGCAGTATGGTTTCATGCCAGGAAAGAGCATTGCAGATGTGATGTTTGCTCTGAGAGTGTTGATGGAGAAGTAAAGAGAAGGTCAGAAGGAGTTGCATTGTGTCTTTGTGGACTTAGATAAAGAATATGACAGGGTGCCTAGAGAGGAGTTGTGGTATTGTATGAGGAGGTCTGGAGTGTCAGAGAAGTATGTAAGAGTGCTACAGGATATGTACAAGGGTAGTGTGACAGCGGTGAGATCTGCAGTGGGAGTGACGGATTCATTTAAGGTGGAGATGGGATTACATCAAAGATCAGCTCTGAGCCCTTTCTTATTTGCAATGATGATGGACAGGTTGACAGACGAGATGAGACAGGAGTCTCCGTGGACTATGATGTTTGCAAATGACATTGTGATCTGTAGTGAGAGTAGGGAACAGGTAGAGGAGACCCTGGAGAGATGGAGATATGCTCTAGAGAGAAGAGGAATGATGGTCAGCAGTACTAAGACAGAATATATGTGTGTGAATTAGAGGGAGGATAGAGGAAGGGTGAGGATGCAGGGAGTAGAGGTGGCAAAGGTGGATGAGTTTAAATACTTGGGATCAACAGTTCAGAGTAATGGTGAGTGTGGAAGAGAGGTGAAGAAGAGAGTACAGGCAGAATGGAGTGGGTAGAAAAGAGTGTCAGGAGTGATTTGTGACAGACGAGTACCAGTAAGAGTGAAAGGGAAGGTCTACAAGAGGGTAGTGAGACCAGCTATGTTATATGGGTTGGAGACAGTGGCACTGACAAAAAGCCATGAGTCAGAGCTGGACATGGCAGAATTAAAGATGTTAAGATTTGCACTGGGTGTGACAAGGGTGGACAGGATTAGGAATAAACATATTAGAGGGTCAGCCCAGGTTGGAAGGTTTGCAGACAAAGCCAGAAAGGCAAGATTATGTTGGTTTGGACATGTGCTGAGGAGGGATGCAGAGTATACTGGGAAAAAGATGCTAAGGACGAAGTTGCCAGGTAAGAGGAAAAGAGGAAGGCCTAAGATAAGGTTTATGGATGTGGTGAGAGAGGATATGCAGGTGGATGGTGTGACAGAGCAAGATGCAGAGGACAGGAAGAAATGGAAACAGATGATTCGCTGTGGTGACCCCTAATGGGAGCAGCTCAAAGAAGAAGAAGAAGATATATCATGATCAATGAAAGAAATAGATTGCAGAAGGTTAATAAAACCCAAAAAGCCAGAAGTCTAATAAAATAAATGAACACAGTAATTAGGACTGTTCATAGAGTTCCATGTGATATAACAGAAGTAAACAGGATATATTACTGTGCAGCTAAATTAATAACTGATAAATTTCTACCACAAGAACACAGGATGTGAGGGAAAGGAAGGGAAAAATCGAATACCATCATGGAAGTATTGAATAGAGAAAACTATAAAGCAATTAAGACAAGAAATGTCACTGTTAGAAGACTATAGAAGAGGGAGTAGATTAACAAAAATACTACAAAAGATCAATGTGATAAAAGCAATGGTCAGTATTATAACAGATTAGGATTTATCATGTACTATCACAAATAATAAACTAAAATTTTCAGCACAGGAAGAAAAACTTAGAAGATATGTAGATAAATATAAAGGAAAAGTACAAAATAAGCATTTTATTGATGACCCAAAAAAGTTTTATAGAGAATTGGGAAGCAAGGTAAAAGGAATTGAAAGACTGCCAAAAAGAAGAAATATATACACTTTAGAGAAGTATCTATGAAGAACCTGTGGAACATAAACAAGATCCTAAATGGATAGAAGAAGTTAAAAAAATAATAAGAAGTTTAAAGGTACAGTATATGAGATAGGATGAAGTAACAGCCAAAGCGATTGAAGTCGTTAAGAAAATCCTCTAAATGGAAAACCTCAGGCTCAGATGAAGAATCTTACTTTTGGATCAAGTATTAACATCTTTGGATGAAGATTTAGCCATGAGTAAGAACTATTTATATGCACACCCTGAACAGACTCCAACATGGATAACAACAGGAAAAACAATGCTCCTACTAGAGTGAACCTGCAAGCTACCCTATAAATTATAGACCAGTAACTTGCCTTCCGACGATGTATAAACTATACACAGGAACTGATGCCAGTATAGTCTATACTTAGAAGAAAATTCAATTATGGCAATAGAACAAAAGGGCAATAAAAGAAAGTCATATGGAACAAAGGATCATTTGTTATTAAATAAAGTCTTAGTGGAGAACTGTAAAAAGGGGAAGAATCTAAGTATGGCATGGATTGACTACAAAACGCATTTGATAGTATCCCACATTCATGGATAAAAGAGTCCTTAAAAATGAGTAAGATACACCCTACACTAATCGACTACATTACCGTGACCATAAAACAGTGGCAGACCACTTTGCAATTAAGCCATGATAAAGGACAAATTATTATTCCAGGGATATAAAATTCAAAGGGGGATATTCTAGGGTGACTTTCTGTTACTGCTGCTATTCTGCCTTGCCCTTAACCCATTAAGTTGTCTACTTAACAGCTTAGGCCACGGCTATAATTTGGCTCTTAGAAAACAACAGTGTAAAGACTTCTCATCTTCTCTTTGTTGATGATATAAAACTGTATAACTGATCAGATAAGGAACTGAAATCACAACTGCAAATTGTCAAAACTTTTTCAGATGATATAAGAATGTCATCTGGTCTTAATAAATGTGCAAAAACAATCTTTAAAGCAGGAAAACTGCTGCAACAACAGGAAAACATCAGTTTGGAACAAGAATGTGATATAAAAGAATTTGAGCAAGAAGGAGTGTATAAATATTTGGGAATTGATGAAGGATCAACACTAGAACATGAACAAATGTGAATAAAACTTAATAAGGAATATTTCTGAAGACTTAAATTAATTCCAAAAACAGAGCTGACATCTAGGAATAAAATCCAAGCTATAAACCAATTTGCTCTTCCTGTCCTAACTTACAATTTTGGATTTTACAATCTTGCTCTTATTGTTTGAGTCTATGCGGACTGTAACACCCAATATTTAATCTATTTAGCGTCATGGTGCCAATGCAATGCATTCTATATTGGCAAAACTGACCAAAGATTTAAAGATATTTAAAGATTGGATATTAAGACATCTAAGGGATATTAGTAACCTGGACATGAACAATGCCCTTGCAGTACATGTAGCCAAAAATCCTACTCATAAGTTTAGATTTAAAGCCATAGAAACTGTAGCTCAAACAATAAGAGCAGGAGATGTTCATAATCACACTGAGTTACGTTAAGTAAATTGGACTGTAAATATGTGAGCGAATCGCCCTCCCAGCTTAAATAGTGTGGTTCTTTTAAAACCCATACTAAAAGCCAGGAGAAATACTATTTTTTGTAAGTAAGAGGCTTGGCTTTTTTGCTACAATTGATTGGCTAAAAAAGGGCCAGGTACTTTTTTCGAGCCTGATTAGCTGCCTAACAAAAGAAGCTGAACATTTGGAATGCTTCACTACTATTGGCTTCAGAAGAAGGGTGTGTATATGAACTAAAGGAGAGATTGGACTTACATTAATTTAAAATTATAATGAGTGGAATCCAACCTTACGATCTGAAAAAAGGCAGAATAGGCGAAAGTGCTTATTGGACTGGATTTCTGTTGCTCATGATTTTATAAGTTTTATATATTAAATTTGGCTTTAACAGTGATTTGGACTGCCGTGGTGGTATACCGAAGACTACATATTCTTTGTTTCCTTTCCTCGGTACCTCCAGCTATGCTACAGAAGTATTTTTCTTCATTTACACTTTTTCTTCCATTTACACAGCACATGGCTGATGAGCAGTTGCTTAATAAAGAGAGAGTGAAGAATTACACGCTACCTGGTTTGGCAGGTGAGTTAGTGAATCCATTAATAAAGTTGAATTTGAGAAATGAAGAGCATGACTCACCAACACCGACTGGAGAAACTGATTTTTTTAATGTGTTTCATGAGGTGGAAAATGCAGCATATAGACTCAAGCGGTTGCAATGGCAACGCTTGCACCTAGAAGCTTGTCTTCACAACAAGATAGTGCCACGAGGTCTGCGTGTAAAATGTTTACCTAGCTATGGGAATGTATATCCCGAACTGCTTGCAAAGTGGCAGGCCATCAATTTGGAAGCAAGTCGTCAATATATGCGACTTTTGATAGATTATTTTAAACCAGAAGAGGAAAGTATAGCCACGGTCATTACCAGTAAACAAACTGTACTGGAACGTATGAATTTGTAAGATTGTCATTTAAATAAATTAGAACTTTTACAAACTAACCTCCATACATATGATAACAGGTTAAAACAACAAAAAATCAAGAAGCCGGTTCGTGACTATAATGATTTTAAAAATGGTCATATCTTTGAATGGCCGAAGGAAGAAAATTAAGGATTTTTGAGGAAGGATAGAGGATGGAGCAAATCTCGTAACAACAGGCCAGTGGTCCCTAATAATGCATCTCATGTACGATGCTCAGAGCAAAAGAATGCTAAAAAAATCTACAACAGCCAAAAATACACATTCTGTTTCTCCTCCCACTAGAATAGATTTTTCTTACATTCCTAACACTGACTTAATTGAAGCCAGCATGAGTGCTTCTTTAATGGGGCATGGTAATCATCACAATGAAACAGACCCCAACTTGAATGCAGCAACAAGACCAAAAGAAGGAGTGGTGCACACCCCAGTTAATTGGTCCCTGCCATTTTTTGTGAAACATTCCTTTCACAAGAATGCACGGACACAGAGCCAAGAGCGCAAATGGAAGAAAATTACAGTATAAGTGTTAATGACATGATATCAGTTATTAACCTTTCTCATGTTACATTAAGCTCTGAATAAATTTCTTTATTAGAACGAGGCTTAAGTTTTACTCCTGCTTTACCATTAGATTTAAATGAGTTCATGACGGACATCAGATTATTTTGCAGGAATATTTCCTTGAAATGCATTTTTGGTGGGGATAATACCCACAGGATAAAACAGTTCAAGAAACCTAGTAATTTTACACCAATTAATCACCCTGCAGTTGAACTCTTCTCTAGACTATGTGAGGACGAAGTGAATAAGATAAGAACTTCAAATCATCATTATCAAGGATGTTTCTACAATATTACTGTGAAAGAGAAAGAAACACTTAAACAATTAAGATCAATGGATCAGCTGGTTATTAAACCAGCAGACAAGGGAGGATGCATAGTTGTTATGGATGCATAATGGTACAGGAACAAAATGCAGACCATGCTTGGAGATGAACATACCTATAGGAAAATGAATAAACAAGAAGTTGATACCAAGATTAATGATATTCAAAATGCTTTGTATGAATTACTAATGGATCAACGTTTAACTAAACAACTTTATGATTTTTTATCTCTCTTATCCTATGATACCAGGCATAAGAGGTCTACCAAAGATACATAAAGACTACACTGATCCCCCACTTCATCCTATAGTAACCAGTAGGGATTGGATACCCGAACCTCTATCAGTTTATAAAGAGCATGAACTAAAAAGAATCTTACCTATAGCAAATACTGTCCTAAAGGACACTGGGAGTTTTCTTAGGGATTTATATACTAAAACCAGTCAATTGGTTAACTCTGATAATATTATACTTGTGATTATGAATATCACTAGTCGCTTCACTGTAATACCAAATGAATTTGGCTTACAAGCTATAGATTCTTTTATGTGAAACAATAAAGTTAATCCAGATCTATTGTGCTCACTTTTGGAGCTTGTTCTGGAAAATAATACCTTTGTGTATGGTGACAACTTCTATCTACAGACATGGGGGGTGGCCATGGACACCCCATGCGCAAACAGCTACTTGAACCTGGTACTAGATCAATGAGTGAATATAGAAATCTTAAGTGATATAAATCCATGGAAAAACATCTAATTTATTATGGTTGCTTTGTAGATGACATTTTCCTTTTATGGAAAGGAAACACTGAACAACTAACTCTCTTCATAAATTATATCAACCAAAGTACTGATTTCTTGAAATTCAAGTCCAAGTACTTCAAAGAAGAAATTGATTTCCTAGATGTTAAGATCCATATTGATCCACAAAAAGGAATAAGTACCAGTGTTTTTTAGAAATCGACCTGGACGAATCACTATTTACACAGACAGAGTATGCATCCGGGACATGTTTATAATAATATCTTTGAAAACCAGATATTATGTGCCTCGAGACTATGCAGTGAAGAAAAGGATTTCAAAGCTGAGCAAATGCAGTTACGTAACAACTTAAAAGAAAGGGGATATTCAGATTCCCATCTAGTCATGAAAACTGAACATAAAGAGGTTAGAAAGGAAAAGGCAAACCATACTTATCTAATCAGGGTACCCACCCGCAACCTTATAATACAGCCACAAACATTTGTGAATCTCAAATTAAATGTGCGCTTACTTATAGCACAGATAATAAGCAAATTTGTGATATAATTAAGAGGTTTTGGCCAATCTTAACAACGGATGCAAAAATAAAAAGTATTGTAGGAGATACCCCAAGGTCCTTGTTTAAGAACAAGAAAAATATTAAGAGGCTTTTATGTAACAAAGATGGATTTATCCAGTTACCATGATCAGAAAGGAAGGGTACCTTTAAATGTTATAGATGTAAAGCTTGTACATTTATTGATAGTGTCAATACATTTATTCATCCCTCTACCAACAAGATGTATACTTTTAACGCCTATGCGGACTGTAACACCCAGCATTTAATCTATTTACCATCATGCTGCCAATGCAATGCATTCTATATTGGCAAAACTGACCAAAGATTTAAAGATTGGATATTAAGACATCTAAGGGATATTGGTAACCTGGACATGAACAATGCCCTTGCAGTTCATGTAGCTGAAAATCCTACTCAGAAGTTTAGATTTAAAGCCATAGAAACTGCAGCTCAAACAATAAGAGCAGGAGATGTTCATAATCACACTGAGTTACGTGAAGTAAATTGGATTGTAAATATGCGAGCAAATCACCCTCCCGGCTTAAATAGTGTAGTTCCTTTAAATCCCATACTAAAAGCCAGGAGAAATGCTATTTATTGTAAATAAGAGGCTTGGCTTTTTTGCTACAATTGATTGGCTAAAAAAGGGTCAGGTACTTTTTTCGAGCCTGATTCTCTGCCTAACAAAAGAAGCTGAACATTTGGAATGCTTCACTACTATTGGCTTCAGAAGAAGGGTGTGTATGTGAACTAAAGGAGAGATTGGACGTACATTAATTTAAAATTATAATGAGTGGAATCCAACTTTACGATCTGAAGAAGGCTGAATAGCCGAAAGCACTTATCAGACTGGATTTCTATTGCTCATGATTTTATGTTTTAAGTTTTAAATATTAAATTTGGTTTTAACAGTGATTTGGAATGCCGTATACCAAAGACTACATATTCTTTAAAATACATAAATATAGTTGCAAGTATAGAAAACTACTGGAAGACCCTCATGTTGATCTGGAATGAATGCATGAATGGTTAAGGTAAGGCGAATTCAAACAAGAGATGAAAGGTTAATATTGGCGGCACAAGATAGTGGGCTATGTACACATTGGTTTACAAAGTCCTTTGAACATGTGGGAGAAACAGACAAATGTAGGTTTTGCAAAACAGAATTAGAAATAGTTGCACACCTCATTGCTGGTTGCGACATTCTGATGGAAGAAGGACTGTATACTGAAAGGCATAATAATGTGGCAAGACTGTTGCACAGGGGATTGTGCAAACATTATGGTACTGAAGTGGCTGAAAAACACTGGAAACATGAGCCACAAAGCATCATAAAACATGATGAATTCAACATCACATGAAATTATCCATTACCAACATTTGAAAAGATAGATGCTAGAAAACTGGATATAGTGGTCCAGAAAAAGGAGACAAAAGTAGCATTGATCATTGAAAATGCCACACCCAGTGACTACAATGTCCTGTGCGCAGAGAGACACAAAGTCATAAAATATTAGGATTTTCAAGCAGAAACGAGAACAATGTGGAAGAAAGATACCCTGATAGTTTCAGTTGTAGCAGGAGTAATGGGTCTTACAAAAAAAAGTCTACAATCATATTTAGATATGCCACCAATACATGTAACTCCATACGAATTGCAGAAGGAGTCATTACCGGGCACATTGCGGGTGCTGTGAGGAGCAATTTTGGCTGACATGAAAGAGTAAAGCAATACTAATTTCATGAACTTTAATCGTACTTTGACTTAGAAAAGGGGTCCGTTCCTGTCATGGTATTAGAAACACAAAAGATTTAAAGAATTAAACAAAAAAAAAAAAAAAAAAAAAAAACAGAAACCTACTGTACCCTTTAATTATTTAGTTATTTTATCTGCTTGTAATGTACCCCATCCTAGCCATAATGCACTATTGTTTGTTTGTTTTGTTTTCTAGTATACCACAACTAGACATAACCCCAATTCAGCAGAAGCTCAGAATGGAAATCTGCAGCAGTTAAAATAAAAGTTTATAGCAAAATCAGGTGCACATTCTGCGATACCACATATTGTTTACAATGAAATATTAAGATAGCATGTACTGAGATGTAGTAACCATATTAATGTTCATTAGATAATTTTTGGGAGTAACAGTATCAACTGACAGTAATATTCAGTATCAGAATAATTATTATATCGACCTCATTCTCATAAGACTATATGATGCATATATAAAATAATATACTCTGAATGGTATTATGGACTGTATAGTCTAGCAGAATGGCCGTTAGGTTAATTACACCCATCTAAGGGATATATATATATATATATATATATATATATATATATATATATATATATATAAATATACACAGGCCCAGTTTATTGAGTGATGCTGCTTGTAATGTCTTGTACTGATATTTGATGCAGGCTTACCAGTGAAAACAAATGTACTGGTTCAGTGCTGGTTTACGTTATATAGAAGTAGTTTTGCTGGCTAATTTAAAAATGGGCAGTGGTTTGGATAGGCAAAATGAATAAAAGTCAGGGATGAGTGCTGGTAAAGTATAAACAGTGAATGCTTGGCCTGGCTGGTACTGTAAACACCCCATCGACATCATCATGTCAAATGAATGAGAAACTTTTATAAGTTCCAGTGTGGCAAAAACAGCTGCTTAGTATGGTTTATAAAGTTAGTCAAGGGATTTTGATGACTTTTTTTAAGTCCTTGTGGTAGGAATTTATCTTAAATGGGCTTTTCATAGTCTGGATGCATATACTGCAATAACGGCATATAAGGAATCACCACAGTAGTTATTTGGTTTAATTGATATGACTATTTTTAGCTAATAAAGTGAGGAAAAATTTATAAATCAAAAACCACAAACAGAATAAAAGAAGGCTATTAATCATAGTTGCAATATTATATTTTTAAGTGTGTTTATTTACTGGATTTGTTAACTATGGTTCAGCACTGATTAATTCTGTCCAATTTCAGTCTCAGGCCAAAGTCATTAATATGATCACTAATACAGAGTACATAAGAAAACCAAAACATTAAGTGACAGTGAATACAATACAAATAATGTGCATGGTCCCCCCATTATGAAGAAGGGTGAGAAATCATATTTTATAGATTAAAGGCAGTAGATCTTTGAACAGACTGATTTATGAATATTGATACAGACATGCCATGCATTAGCTGTATGTGTAGATGTTCTGAGGGAAGATTATCAAAGGCAAAAAGCTGGTATAAATTTATACAACAGTTTTTAAAATGTTTTATTGACATTTTATATACAGAAAAACACACTAACAAAGCAAATGTGGAAGATTGTTTTGATTTAGACAGTGGGTACTGGTGAAGGCCTAAATGTAATGTTTTGTCAGTATTATTATTGACTGGTGGGAGTGACAGTTGGGAATTGTTAAAAGATTTTTAACTATATGTATGCAGTGGACATTGAACTTGCAGGCATTACTATAAGCTGTATAATTTGGGAGGGGACATTGTTCTGGGTTTTAAAATGTTGCTTATAGGTGCTCAGAATTATTTAGGATACTTGTTTTCATTTTGTTGCTGTCAATACTGTATGGGTTTTGGTATTTTGGAGAATATTATTTAACTTGATTTCACAATTGCCATTAATTCTGTAGGTTTTATTGGATTTATTCCTGATGCCATGTTTTCCTAGTCTTGTCTGTTTTCTGCACGTGTTTTTACATTAAGTGTAGGAATGGGTATGGATTTTACTTTTTTGTAAAAGAGTAAGAAGCATAGTCTGACAAGCAGTACTTTACTTAAAAGCTGGTGGCATCATCCGGGTTGCTAACTGCACTGCTTTAAGAAGGATAGTAAGGTGTTAGTGTCTGCATTTGCTTTCTTTCTTTTTGTGTTATAGACTTTGGGTGGGATTCATGAACATTATGCCCCATGGAGCAAGGCTTATATAACAAAGACCTATGTGATTAATAACGCTTATGCAAAATGGTATATGGTCTTGCACACATACTTACCCTTTGTGTACCACAATACTTCATACATAGCACACACAATCAGATACCCCCTGAGGATTTTGATTTAAAAATACATCAGCTGTGTATGCACTGGTCCCAGTGGGGAATTGTAAACACCCCATCGACACCATCATGTCAAATGAATGAGAAACGTTTATAAGTTCCAGTGTGGCAAAAACAGCTGCTTAGTATGGTATGACAGACACATACTTCATTAAGTAATTGTTCCCTGCTGTGCAGTGATGTCATACCAGAAAGCAATTCCCTATCTGTAGCACCAATGTGTGTAATTAATGGTTGCTGACATTTATCTGTTTGTCACTGCTCATTACGATGATAAATGTCTAACGTTTGTGTCAGTAAATAGCATGATACTCAACACAGTTTGCAGAACATATGTACGCAGCTCCACACTAGTTTTCAATGGCTTAGTCTATTTCTGTTAATTTTATTGGTATTTCAAATGGTTAAAGTTGGCTTCTGGTCAGTAATTAACATAATTCCTGTATCTGAAACCTGTTAGATATTGACAAATATGACTGTAATATGCTACTTTGTCTTTGTATGTGCATTTTTTGTGCAGATTTTAATTGTCAGGTTGTGACAGATTAATCCTGTAATAACAGGTATCTGTACGTATATAACTGAATGTATTATATAACAATACATTCTTCTGATATACCAAAGACTGTGAAATAATGCAGTTCAGGCTGATATAAGTTTCAAATGACTTAGCGTGCATGAAAGGAGCATTCTATCTACATGGCGAAAAGTGAAAAGAGCTGCTACATCATAATTGCATCTGCCTGGTAACAGTTTATGTATTGTAAGGTTTATTAGTGTAAATCATAGGATGACTTTAATTAATGTTTATATAAATGCACCACTTACTGGTTATTGCTGAGAAAAGCTCTGGCTTATTTGTTCACACAACAGCTACAAAGTATAAAATATTTATGATATGCATTTGTACATGTGAGAAATGCACCAAACAAGAGTACTCCAGAGGTATTTATTTTGATATTTATTTCATTGGGGGCTCAATCCTTAAATGAAATTATGGCTGCAGTGAAGTTAGATATAGACTCAATAGAAACTCTGGCACTCATCAGGGTGCAGCAAGAGGTGATTCTTACTTTGGAGTTTGAGAGGTCCCTAGTCCATTTCCAGGACAAGCCCTTGTCATTGAAATAAAAGTCTGGATCAGTCTTCTTTGATACATTTCTTAGGCATCACAAATTTATTAACATAAAGCTATGCAGAAGAAATATAAATAAAATAGTTCAATGTCCTGTCCAGCCCAACTTACTCAGAACTATGTAGTCAGAGAGGTGAAGGTAGAAAGAAACATGCTATCTGCAGCAAAAGTAATTGCAAACGTCTTCAGGTTAATGAGAATAAAGCAAATATTCTAAAATCTAACCTTAATTATACTTTGAGACATATCGTTTACAATACAAAATTAATGTGTCAGAATATTAAAGTCAATAATTTCTTGAAAAGTAAAACTAGTATTAATAAAAATAGCATGTACTGAGTGTTATATGTTTTGGCATAACAATTATATTCATAAAATATAATTTCTTCTAAATCACACAGCAATCTTTGTAATTAATAACTTAATACAGTAGTAGATATTTAGTGTTAAATAGAATATGCAAGATATGAGTAAAAGTAAATAATTTAACATTTAAAATGCATTTTTATAAAATCCCTAATGAGCAAGACACAACTAAAACAGTGTACTTACTTAATAATGAATATAGGCCATCTTGAATGAGGAAATTAGACTGACAATTATAAACTCAAAAGTCATGGAATACTTTTCCAGATCAAATCTATAAGTAATAATACATGTATTATAGCCTTTTTTAGAAAAAATAACTGATACCAGTATCAACAAAGTGGTGTGTTTACTATTCTAAAACTGTGTATAAATATTTAAACTATGTTCCTGTAAAAGTAAGAATAAACTTCAACTTGAATATATTTGGTCTAAGAGTACTTATAATTATAAAAAAGATTTAATGTTATCTAACTATAACATACTAAATAATTTTCTGCGTTATTTAAATTCAATACTTAAAAGTATTTACCGTGAAAGTTACCAGAGAGACAAATCCTATAAATTATATGCATATATCATATATAGGTTTGTGGCAATATAGTTCCATGAAGTATATGTCATTGTATGGTGAAGGACATTAAAGTTTAAAGTGCTGGAAAGATGGAAGCTGTTGGACTCCTGTTTAACTGGACAACTTTAAAGTTGAATGTTTACTTATTGAGAACTTGTAAAAGAGGGTATTGGAGTAGGAATTATCCCCATATAGTAAATAATCAGTACTAATGCTTACAGTAATTAAATATATTTGAGTGTTACCATGGGTGCCTCCTTGTATTTATGCTCCTGTAATGTAGTTTGTCAGCAGTTATGATGGTGCTTGTGTCTCTGCTGAGTACTGACAGTTTTCTCTCTCTCAGTGGGCAGTTGCATAGTATTGCACTAAGTCAACATAAAAATATGCTGGCTGTAGAATATTTCATATGTACATATAAACTGGAATTAGAGCTGAATGGGAAATGCTATTAGTTCTCTCCATAAACAGGAAATGCTATTGGTGCTGTCTAATACAATTCATGGACCATTGTAAGAGATGGACTATAACTGTGTTTAGTACATTTAAAGAGGAGTCACTTTACAGTTTGATGTACATTTAAACAGTTAATGTGTGCAAAATGCAAAAATATGAAGCACATGGTAAATTGTGAGTTTGCTGTTTACTGTCACATGATCCTTTTGCCTTAGTTGTAGAAGTGCTTTCTACTAGTTCTTAAGAACTGACTGCATGGTCCAAGTCAGAAAGCAATAGTTAAGACTGCAAACTAGAAACAGAAAAAAAACATAGTGAGGGTGGAAGAACACATCCCTGTATACTTTGGAATTGATTGTATCTGACTGGAACCCAAGAAGCATGTAATCTGTATTTTGTGTCCACAAGGACTTTTTTGCAGGAATTATGGTGCTACCTTATTCTACCCAACATATTTTGGTGTATCTCTGTTCAGCATCACTATGCATGATAGATGCTAGTTTTCTCTGTCAAAGGCATGGAAAACGTTTACTCCCTCCATGTATTTTTACATTAATATGGAAAAGCATTAGATCCCTAAATGTTTGTATTCGTGAACTGAAGATCTCATTGATCTATAGTTTACTTTGGGG
>NC_056746.1:245515419-245677919 GCF_019279795.1 Protopterus annectens | reverse complement strand
ACTCTGAAAAACCTACATTGGTTAAACTCTACCATTTATGTTAGTGTTGACTTTACTCAGTATAACTGGATACCCTTGTAAGAGTGAGGTTACCTTATAGTCTGGGCAGAAGGGGTACAGCTAGTAAATCTGTACCAGCCTTTCCCAGGTGTGTGTGTGTGTGTGTGTGTGTGTGTGTGTGTGTGTGTGTGTGTGTGTGTGTGTGTGTGAAAAACAAATACCCAGGTGTGGGTGTGTCAACTACTTGGAACTGGGACACAGTGCTTCACAGTGAGTCTTGTTTGGGATCTGGAGAGACAGAGAGTCCAGTCCTAGTGGAGCATGTTCTCTGTGTGCTCTTGGGGGGGGAAATTGTGTGCAGAAAGCTCCATTTGAAAATACTGTGCAAATTCATTCCTGTTTTTAGTGATCATCTCTCACTGGTATCATTTGTGAGGATTGAGGCTCCTTGATTAGTGGCCTGAGGTAAAGAGTTCCAGTCACACCCTCATTTACAGAAAATGTCCATAATACCTTGCCTGCTATCATAGCAAAGGAGGCTAGAATGTTTATGAACGATCTTCAGTCATGACAGCAGAGCAGGGAAACACCATGGTCTATAGCATACCCCCAAGTGTGCACAGCATTATATGGTAGTATTGCAGTAGTGGCATGATATGCATTGCAACTATCAATATTCATTTAATTTTGCACTTCTCCCACACACACACACACACACACACACACACACATATATATATATATATATATATATATATATATATATATATATATATACATATATATATAAACAGTGTGTATATATGTGTATGCGTGTGTGTCCTCAGCCAGCCTGAATTCATCCTCTCCAAAAGGAAAGAAAAATCGAAACACCCTCCCTGACCGGGTGCATGTGCTTGTGCATATGGCCATAACATTATAAAGCTACATAGTACATTGGGCTCTACAGACAACTGGTATGGCCATAGGTTGGCACAACATTTTGCTGTTCCAACTGCACATGCATAATTATATTGTGTGGAAAGCAGCACAGATGAGGACATGAAAATTACACTCTGTAAACTAGAGAGAACTGACATGCCCTTTGGGAACAGAAATAGATACAGCACCTCATATTGGCTTGTGTGAGGAATATTGACAAGAAAGTGTCCTTGCTGCACTGAGCATGATGTGCATCCAAGATGTGTAGCACCAGAGAGGAAGAGGAAATAGAAGGCAGTACCCTCCTCTTCTACTGTACTTAATAACAAAGTATACAGTGTGGATGTCAAGTCCATATGGATGTCCTTGTATTAGCTGTTTATAATCAAGTTCTCTTAAAATCACCACATTCTTAAAATAAGATATGTACTACAATGAATTTTGCGTTGCATACAGTGGCATGTAATTGGGTTCATGTGTATGCAATTAGCAGAGCTATAGCTAGGTCATCTGGTGCACTGGCAGTTCCACAGACTTCCCCCTCTCAAATGAAACTTGAGGAACAACAAACGAAAGGTGTGCTATACTTCTGTAACTGTATCAAGCTGCTTGCTACAACTGTATAGTTATTACTATACATTTATGAAGATGCAAGATCTTTCTGGCTTCATATATGAATGCCAGTATTGTACTCTGTCCCTATCGGTACCTACAGATCACAACACCTAACAGTTTGTGCTCAAAGCCGCATGCTTGTTATGGCTCTGGTGCAGCACAACTACAAAGCTGCTTATGTTATGAATTGCAGTCCTTTCCAACAGCATACAATCAAAGTAACACAACCTCCATTTCAAGATTATATACTGTTTTTCTGAGTGCATTAGGGTATCCATTATCTTGCCCCAGACTAAGCCTTTTAACAACACTAATCTTGTCATAAAAGTTTAACAGGTCCGGTATAATGGTTTGGGGGGGCGGTTTGGTTTGAAGATGAAGGAGTTAGAGACATCAGGGACTCTCAAATCAATGTCTCCTTCAGTAACCATTTTAAGCACCTGCTTATGAAGATAATATCCCTTCCTTCTTGTTTTCCTGGAATGCCAAATATTCTAAGGTCATTTCTTCTATATCTGTTTTCATCCTCATCTACCTAACTCATCAAGTCTTCATTATTCTTACGTTAACAACTCTATTTTTTCCTCAGCTGACATAATGTTCCATCAGCGCCTGTTACTGCAGTTTCTAAATGTAATGCTTTAGCAGTAATATCTGACAGAGCTGCCTTTAAGTCAAGATATTATTCTGTGTTTTTTGAAGGGCATCTAAAGTTTCCTAGGCAGCTTTGACAGCTATCATAACTTGTGAGAGATCCATTTCATTTAAACTGTTAGCACTAATGGAAGGCTATCAGTCTGGCACATAGCAGATGCAGTCACTTTTAGTATCTGACTCACAAACTAAATCTTTGGAAACTGACAGCGGAAGGTTTAAACGTGCATTTACTTTGTTAATATTCAGTTTAGGCTCACAGACCTTGCAGACTGTTTTTTCTTTTGACATTCAGGACACTGTACTTCATATAGTAGACAATGATTTTCCTTCAGAGCCAGTATTTAAAGAACCTTTGTGCCTGGGTCACTGTTACTTATAAACTTCCATTTTCTTTTGTATGTACCATTTTGTCTCATCTGTAAATATATTTTTTTCCTTATATCTCATTTCCCACTGGATCTCTGATCTTGTTGTTACTATCATTTAAGTTTACACTACATGATGCTTCAAGGAGTGAAGGCCACAGTCTCTAAGATGATGTTCTGTGCTTCTCCCCTTATCCAGTTTAAATAACTGCAAACTGGCATTTAAACCCTTTACTTAGAATCTTGTTTTCCCACATTAGTGGCCTTCATCTCCTCAAGAGGATCCCCAGATCCCCATGAAGTCAAAGTCCTGAACCTCTGCACCAGAGGCAAATGCAGTCTTTGAGCACCTTGATAAATAGTGCTCTATTCTTACACATACCATGGGCAGCCTGCACTTCTGAATATGTTGTCCTCTCTGCTGCATGACAAAGGTTACTTCATACTTCATTACACTTCTCCTGCGCTACACTGTTCCCTATGCAGTTGACCCCACAGTCTACAAGGTTTGCTTTTTATCTGGCCATCCATAATACCTTGTAAACACTTTGACTACCCATCTAATCTCTTCCTACATATTGGTCTTGAGAATTTTGTCTGTTTCTTTCTCTTATGGTGTCTCATATGACCTTCCTGTAGAACTTCATTCTGTATGATGCCAGCATCTATCTTGGTCTCTAGCATTTTGTGTTGCCATTAAAGTACCTGTTTTTATCAGAACAAAACAACAATCATCAATCAGCACTGCTGGTGGCTTGTACGTGTGTCTTGATCAGCCTCACCATTCTACTGCCCACTGTTGTCCAACTTTGCTTCTTTTTATGCAACCTCCAAGAGTTCATTAGGCAGGATGGAACACTTCTCAGATCTTGGCTAGCTCCACTCAGAGATGACCTAACTCTGATCTCTGTCCTAAAGAAAGTCTAGGAATGAAACTGCACTGCACTATATGACATGCCACAGAACTTCCCCCAGAAAAGTGCATCAGAGTGGTCACTGCAAGTGAAAATCATGTTTCAGGGAAACCCTCCTGACATATCCTTTTTATAGGAATCTTCACATCATTTTACAATCCAGGTATGTTTCACCATGGATCTGCTAATAAGTAACACGAAGATTCTGAAACATCGTGCTCTGTCCCATAAGTTCATTTTAAACACTGTTTGTATATAAACACCATACTTGGTCAAATTAGGTAATTTTACACAGTATTTAACTATGGCTGACACATTAATGTGATTCATGGAGGTAAATCATATTAAAGATATGCCAAATATGAATAGCAACCTGAAGACAGGAGCAAACAACAAGGAGAGCATGCAACATGGTCATAGTACCAGTGTAATATGTTTATTTACTCTTGTTCTTGAGTCAACTGTGCTAGCAAGGGTGTTCTGCATTCATCCATTGTAAACAACAAAACAAAGACATGGCATAGCTTGTTTCCTGAATGCAGCCTTGCCCACAGGTGTACAGTCTGTGTGTATATAAGTGAGTGTGTGTGTGTGTGTGTGTGTGTGTGTGTGTGTGTGTGTGTGTGTGTGTGTGTGTGTGTGTATACGTGACTCCTGCACAAACCTATTAATTGATACTATGATACAAGTATATTCTCCGGAGACCCTAATGGCATTGATTTTCAATGTTGCTCTGCTGCTTATTATGCATGAACATGAGAGATTCATAGATGTTATTGCCTCGTTGCTCATATATGTAGAGAAGATTGCATTTACACATGGTTTGTACCTATGATTGGTACTGGACTGAAACTTGGTTGATGGCAATGCAGAAGGGCTTACAAGATCTGCATAAGTGTTGTGCATGGTTGTGGCATGAGGTTTGTGCGCACCATACAAGTGCAACAATTTAAATATTTCAAAGGTTTAGATATTTCCAGTATAGCTGGCTATGTTGCTAGCAACACATCAGCTTACCATAGTAAATGGAGCTTGGAAATGCCTTCATTTTTGCTTTTCATCTGCATTTGAACCCCTGTATGCCATGAACAACAACATTTACTCCTCAGTTGTACCACTAAGAATACAGTTAATGGTGACTGTGTTCATTTACTTATGTGCTTTGTATGTGAATAGGTCACTAAGTACTGTGGTCTCCAGCTCACAGGTTTTCTAAACTGTGTAGAGCTGTTGTATGTGATCAGTTTTGTTTATCAGCTCTACACAGTGCAAGCAATGTTTGTGTTTCCAGACTAGCATATTACTGTTCTCATACCCAGTGCCATTTGCCAGGATTCTGTTAATTTAAAAAAACAATGCAAATGGGTACAGAATTACAAGACAGTTTATCTAATAGGCCAGCAGAATGCCTTGGCAAACTCCATAAGGGGTTTGCTAATACACTTACCCACCTGACTATTCTTATTAATGAAGAAATTAGATAAATTACTGTAATAAGGATCACTAGATGTATTAAACTACATCTGAAAATCCAAGCTACTGTTATTAATATAAAAAACTACCAAACTTCAGTCAGGACTGGTGTTATACACAGGCCAACTAGGCAGCCACCTAAAGCACTCTGCTTATAAAGGTGCTCTTTCCACATTTAGTTATCTTTTAGAGAAACAAAAACATACATCATGTATTTGCTTTAAGAATAGATAAATGCATCTCCATTTATATCAAAATGCACCCGCAGAGTGACTGGTGCCCCACGGGGGCAGGTGCTACACTTAACTTGACCACTCGCATTTCACTTAGGCATTGCAAGGTCCTGTAACGGAGATATTGCAATGCTCAAATATAGGCATGAAGCCATGGCCCTCAGGCAGGACAGAGGTTTTACATCAAGATGATGCATTTTTGAAAAATAAAAATAAAGATTCTCTAATGAATGACTTTAGTGACTGGCTGCGATCTTCAGGGACATTCTTCAAAATGTTGGACAGTTGAGGGGAATGGTACAAGACAGTAGCAGTGAAGTAACTATTGTCATTATAGATTTATACTGATGCTGGCTATGATCAACTAAATATTTTCTGTAATATTTCCAATTTTATGATTTCTAGGGAGCAACTCAACATACTTTAATGTATGTCAACTTGTTTGTATGGAGCAAAGCTGAAATATATTACATAGCCATCAGATGCCATGACTGTAAATGCTGAGTGGAAGTAGGGGTTGGCTGAATGAAAGTAGCTGTCACTGACCCTCTTGTTGTTTGTTCAGTTTTAAGCAGTCACTGTTTGGCTTTGCAGTGCTAGTGTGCATTTGTGAGAAGTAAAATGAATTACTTAACTAGACACCTGATATGCACAGAGTAGGAATAACTGGTGTTACTGACTGTAGTTGAAAATGACTAGCAGCATGATGGTTGTTTGCTTATTATTCTAGCTTTGCAAGACTAGTGTGATTAGTCTGAAGCAACTTGGAATACTTTAATGTGTGGCAACTGTTTGGAACAAAGATGAAATGCATTACATGGACATCCTCTATTATCGTAATCCATCTAAACTGTACATAGACATTGCTATAACTCCTTGCTGGGGATTATCTGGATGAAAGTAACTGACACTCTTGTTACATGCTTAGTTTAAACAGTCATCTCTAAAAAAGGACAAAATGTATCACAGAATGCACAGACCTTCAGGGCTACCTGGAGGGTGGTGGCCCCCACATACCAACACTATGTAACTGGGTTTTGATGTGGCGTTAGTAAGGATCACCGACCTCCTGAACCTCACCTAGTCTAAAACCAGCTTTGCTCAGAGGTGTACACAGAACATTGCTGTAGATTGTGTGGGGAGCTGGGGATGATATCATTATTTCATTAACTTTTCTTTCAAATTTCAGAGGTCACTATCTTGTGTTGGATTGGGCAGTGTGGTCATTATTTCTTTAACTTTCATCATAAACTTTAGAGGGGTGCACAGAAGTCCACTACAATGCTACAAGAGCAGTGACCTGTCTAAAAGTAAAAAGTTGGAAACATTACTGTAATTATATATATTTTTCTCCCTAACAATCAAATGTAAGATGCATGTACAGGTGTCTATTTATTGGGACAGAGTAAAGATGCATTCTAGTTATTTATGTCCTACAGTAAATATGTTTGTTTTCTTCAATTTTGTCCAAGTCTGACACCAAAATGTATACAGAAGGTGGCTGTCTGTTGCAAGTAAGGGTGAAGAGACATGTTGTTTATAAATATGATGGTAGCAAAAATATATGCCTATTGCCATTTGTCCCTTAATTTTTATCCCAATTTAATACCAGATAGGAGTACACATAATGTGACTATCTTTTTGAAGGTGGGGTAGGGTCCCAGGTAATATTTTTAGACATGACTTATGTAACATTACAAGCATTTCAATTTTCTATTTATTGTACACTAATTGGCCAAATTTGAGCATTAAGTCTTGGATACTATTCATTTCTTCTTTAAAATAAAAAAATAAAATTTCATTTCTTTCCTTATGCATGATTTTTTTTGTTCATGCCATCATTGGATCAAAAGGTTGGAAAAAGCTCTGAAATGTACCTCAGAGCATATACATATATGTATGTATATGTATGAATATGTATATATATATATATATATATATATATATATATATATATATATATATATATATATATATATGTTTGTGTGTGTGTGTGTGTGTGTGTGTATGTGTGTGTGTGTGTATATATATATATATATATATATATATATATATATATATACATACATATACACATATATATGGGTCTACTTCTAAATATCAAACTTTCACAAGTTCAAATTGCTTAAGGTTGAGACCATAAGATCAAACTTGTGAAAGTTTGAAATTTAAATTAAAAAAAACTGCTAACAGTTTTAAGGTAAGTGTTTGTTGTGTTTTTTGTGTTTATTTTACATGGTCGGCTTTCCGAAAGTCGATCATATGGTCTCGGCCATATGAAAGTCGACTTTCTGAAAAGTCGACCATGTAAAGTAGGCATAACTTAATTTAATGATTACAGTGTAGTCATGGTCAGCTAGGTTGTGTTAAAAAGGATGTCTGAAGAGCAAAGACTACCTTTCTTCTCTTAGTTATGATTTATGTTCATGCCATCACTGTATGAAAAGGTTATTTAAAAACTGTAAAATGTACCTCTTGGCATCTAGAATTACCATGGCTACTGGGGACTTTGCAGCTCAAAGATCCCTGGCTTCAGAGGTGTACCTGGCACAACCAGTGCCCTGTACCCCACCTCCTTGCTCAAATTGAAGAGCTAAAAAAGGGGCAGCTCAGATAGACTGATCATGGCAGTCTGAAGCCCCCTCCCCCTCCCAGGCTTATACCCCCTCCTTACCACAGCTCTTCATTGGAAGAGGGAAAAAAATCCAAGAATTGTTGCATTTTACACTGTAACAAGCCATTGCTATGTTTGTAGCAACTGGCTTGTTGCAGCTTACCCCAATACTTGGCAAGTTGCTTTCTTTACTGGCATTCAGAAATTGAGTGAATAAATGCAGGAAAAAAACCCTACTCTGGATGGTATGGCTAGGCCAGGCTGGGGGGAGCACAGAATAATATGTGTGTGGTGGAGCTGTAGGGGAGGGAGGTTTCACCGTGGACCAACCCTGACTACAGACTACCTAACTTTCTAATCTGTGTCCCAGATGTTCAGCTAATTAAACTTCCAGACTAGTAATTTTCATTTTTTCTGCACAAAACTACTTGACTGGCTTCTTTTAATTTAGAACATAAGGGAATGGGTCCTGAAATATAGAATATTTAGGAGATACTTTATCTGCCAAGTACACATTTATTTGTTAGCCTTCTCAGTCAGAATAATTGCTTATGAAATGTATTTGTTTGTGTGTTTATTTGTATATTTAATTTATTTATCTGTTTTTCTGCTTGTTGTTCATTCTATTGATAGAGGAAACTAGGGAAGAAAAGTTTCAAGAAGGTATACAACTTATTATTCGGGTTTATGCTAAACTTTGAAAGAACAAAGCAAACCTCAGACTATAAAAAAAAACTAAAATAAATCCATCAGTCATACTACTGAAAATATAAAACATCACGCATACAATATAATCAACGTTAACATGTAAATATTGATAACAGGATGCATGCAAGCCTTTGCAAACTGCCATTATATTCTGAAACTAACTGCTAACTTAGAAGAAACATATCTGTGGACGATAAAGTAGTGTCCGGAGCATTTAAAATGCAGAATTCCAAAACAAGACATTAGATCATAAATCCTACAAAAAGCATTTACATGGTGGACTTCATCCATCTTTTTAAACTTATATGTACAACCTCCAGAGTCACCCAACAGTTTTACAGGTGCAATGTACAAAAAAAAAAATAAACCTGATAAGAAACAATTCAGCTAATCTCTCATTCTATTCATTTTAACAAAGTCGACAAAGAATGATTAATCCATTTGGCTGATGAAATAACTTTCAATGTAAATCAGGCCTGTCAGAGTAACTTTATCCTGAATGTGATACCCCAACCAACCAAAGTTTTTTTTTCCAGGCAGAAGTATCTAGCGATACACAAAGGAACTTTATTAAATCCACATATTTGTAGGGAGACCTTGAGAATGTGTAATACTATGACTTCTTTTATTCTTTGCAAATCAGCATATTCAAATATGTCTGCTTTAACATTCAAATTAGATTCAGTATTAATTTATTACAAACTTATTTTTCTTTAGCTGTAAAACCCTGTGTTAGCACATATATAGTAAACTCTCAGTTAACTGTCACCCATGGGGATTGGTAGATGCCAGATAACTGTACTTTGTGGTTGCTTGAGAGTTACTATTAAAATAGGCCTGACTAATACTGTACCCTATACTATTTGTCTGGTTTGACTTGTTCTTAGGTTGGGGAGAGAAGAAATTTATTCCTATCTTCCTTTTTAAAACTCGAAAACTCTAAAAATGTAAGGTATGTTTCTGCAGGGGGGAAACAGAATGTGGAGCACATGAAAATTGTACTGTATTTCTTCGATTTTTTTTTTCTGGTTGCTTGAGAGTTCTGGGTGCTTGAGTTCCAGTTAAATGAGAGTTTACTGTACCACCATCACGTGTAACCTGTAATTCCAGACTACAGTGCATTTTAGGAAAGACAAAATATAAAAAACACTTTTACCATTACAGTAGCAATTCTCTAAGATCCAAATAAAATTTACAATGGTTTTATGTTTCAATGTTTTGGTAGAATGCCGGTTCCACTCGTTCCAAGCTTATGTGTCTGCTTGAGCTGCATACTTAATTTAGTAGTAAGCCAAAGACATTTCTTCCTAGAACCCTTCTTAACCTCAGCTGGAAAAATCTGTCTGATGTATATGTAAGCATATTAAAGAAGTAAGACAAGGCTACTGGTGGGCTACTTTGCTTGGATAGGTTGGGAGCCGAGTCTAGACTGCTGAGATCAGCCAGTAAAGCAGCATCAACTGAATGTAGTATAGAATGACATACAACAAGAACAGACTTCTATTTAGACCTGGATGCAGTGATACAGACCATCACATTCTTGTTTGCATGTGCAGTTGTCTTGCCCAAGGCACAAGAACCAGACAGCCTCCAAAAGCTCTGCCTCTCTCCCACATTTCTACCCTGACTACTAATTACTTAAAACAGTGAAGAGAAATTCAGCAGTCAGAGTGAAAAATATGCAGTATTTTCTTGTTGCCTTATGAAGAAGCACTTAGAGGCATCACAAGAGCAGCAACTGGTACATCAGCTCCTTTCTTGCAGATTAGGGCACATTTGGGACTTAGTATCTATAAATCAGGCCAATCAAAATATTCATAGGTTCATAGGTAGGTACTAGGCTATTGGGCCTAGGGCCTATATAAGCCTAGCCTAAAAGGTACTCTGGCTTTTGCCACCCAAGAAAATTATTTTCCTGTGCCCCTGTCGAGCAGAGCCACAGAAGTGATCCCCGGGGTGAATTTCCTATCTCCCATCCAATCATCAAGATTTTTTTGAAGTGTGCTAATGAAGAGCTTTGTTTGATATAGATAGGTAGTTTGTTCCAGAGTATGAGAAGTTTCTGGGACAGGAATCTATCCCTCCAGCATGTTCTGTTTATTGTTGTGACAAGGTTTAGGTCCTTAGAGCATGTAGCTTGGAGGGATTGGGACTTATTTAATCCTTGTTTTAAAAGAAATGTGTGATGATGTGAGGTATTGCAACCTATGCCAGGAACAGTAGGACAGTGGATGTGTAACATATGCCAGCATAGCTAGCTGGAGTTTTTTAAAGAATTATATGTCACTTGTATATCAAACTGATTTGTACAGGTCCTTGTGTTGAAAATGTATTTGTAAAGTTGCTTGTGTTAAAAAAATGTACCAAGAATAGGTCCTGCTCGACAGAAAAAGAATGCACCTGTATGTCAGACTGTAGAAATTCATATATTGTAACAAAAGATACTGGAAGAGAAGAGATTAATCTCAGTCCAGGTAACTTTGAAAAATACTTTGAAATTAAATTACCTGGTAAGCTGTAAAGACTGTATGTTACAGTTCTGATTGCAACTAGAGACAAAATGTTTGTGAAAACAAGGACTAGGAATCCTTGTTGTATTGTCCTTAGCAGTGACCTAATCGCTACCCTAGATGCGTGGAAGTGTTGAAATGATTTTATGGTTTCCAGATGCTATAACACATCTTTGCAAAGCTCTAGCTGTATGTATGGTAACACATATGTGCGAGATTCTGGTTCAGTTTTTAGTAATGGAGGTAGTATGGGAACCAGAATTCAGATGACAAGATGTATGTGATGTCATTCTGTAATCCAGTACAAAAATGATGTTTTAATACTAGATGAGACTGAAGTCTCAGGGCAGTCTATTTTTGTAACCTGAAGGATCCCTCACCCACTTCATTTTGCCTTGCTTTAGTAATAACCAGGGACTAAGTAATTCTTTAGATCATTCAGTAAAATATAGTGAGATTAGTTAAGTACTGTTTTTCTGTATCTATGTGAATCTATTCTTCTGTTATTTTAATATTTCCTGGATTGAAACTCTGGTGTTTATTGTAAAAAGATATTTACTATTTTCATGTTCTTTTATTATTTATTATTAAACATATTTAAAATTTTCATTGTGACTGGTCCTTTAAAGAATATTTTAACCTTTGAAAGTACTTATATTTATTTGGTCACACTGTGGCCACTCCTGAAAGCTTTACTGCATTGGTCAAAACACTACCATTTATATTAGTATTAATTTCACTCAGTATAATCGGGTACCCTTGTAAGAGTCTCAGAGTAGTTGACTTTGCAGTGTCTGGTGGTAGTAACTAACTTATAGTCTGGGCAGAGGGCCATAGCTAGTAAATACATGCCAGCCTTTCCCAATATATATATATATATATATATATATATATATATATATATATATATATATATATATATGTGTGTGTGTGTGTGTGTGTGTGTGTGTGTGTGTGTGTGTGTGTGTATAAAATCAAATCTCAAAGAGTGTGTGTGTCAGCTACTTTGAGCAGGGACACAGAGCACTGGTTTCACAGAGAGTGGTGAAGAACTTGGCTTCGACACATGGCTGAGGACTCACCTCTACAGCTGTGCCAGTGGGGTGTCATATTGGGGGCCTGGAGAGACAGAGAGAGAGAAAGAGAGAGGAAACCCAGCCCCTGGATTGAGTGTGTTCCCTGTGTGCTCTTAAGGGAAATTGAACTTTGATGTAGAGAACTGCATCTGGAAATACTGTGCATATCTTTATTTGTTCCAAGTGAACGCCCTTCACCAGTGTCATTGGTAAGGATTTAGACTCATTCATTAGTGGCCCAGATGAGAGGGATGTCACTTCATGAAGAAAACATGTCAAATAATTCTCACATAGACAGAAACAGGACATTGTCTCTTATAGATTGTCAATCCGAAAACTCTGATGCTGAGGATACTTGGTCCTTACAACCTTCCTTGGAGGAATTTTTTTTTTTTCTGATTATTGCCATAATGAATGAGATGTTTTATGGGAGCAAATGGATTATCCCTCTAAATTGTAGGGATATTATATGTTTCTGTAGTGACAGCCCTAGAGGATGTATATAATGCTGCCTGTAACAACCCTGCTTTACAACCTTTGGTCCCCAAAAAGCAGATGTTTCTCAAACTAACAAGCACTTGTTTTTTCACCTTAGGTCTGACCCTGCAGCAATATCAACATCAATACCAAAGAGTAACAAGCTCCAAATGTTTCCTGGTGGACAAGGAGGGTAAGAGTTTGGACAGATTTGATAAGAAGACTTTTTCGTCTTCCATTTTAACACATAGAATTCTTAACTACAAGACCCATATGTGGAAGTCTGTGTTGTTTTGCAGATCGTTTGAGAGATCTAGCTACACTCTTCCCCCTGAATATACTGCCTATCTCAGGTCTATTTTTCCATCATTTCTCAGGTACATAAGCACACCTTAAGTGTGTATGATTGTACAAATACTGTGTCTAGGCCCTCTGCTTCCCTGCTACTGATTTGATGATATATGACAGGGTATAGAATCAAAAGTTTTTTGTAGAAGTAAAGTCTGAAATTTTGAATTCAGCTTTAGATAAGGAGATTGTATTTGGCTCATGTGATACTCATGTCCAGAAACAGTTTGATGAGAAAGGCAAATCAAGACAAAGATATTTCACCTCCTCCCTCTACAAATCTCCCAGGTCTTCATTCACATTTAAGAGACAAAACAAGCAGTATCTGCTGTCTCAGGCTAAACAAGGAAACAAAGATGACAGGAAGAGATCAATAAGCAACAAGGATATTTTCCAAAAAGGCAGTCTACATCTTCAGAATGACTATGCCACATCATTCCTCTCCCCAAGCCCTCTTCTCCTGTCCCAGTCTCTCAAAACCTGTCCTAACAATTGACTCTGTACTTTCTCCTTTGGCAACAGACTATGACAGATTCATGGATATTTAAGGTAGTTCAAGAGGGATGCAGTTGGCACAGAATAAACAATCTCATTTCAGGGGAGTTTCCTTAAATCTCCAAACCAAAAAAAAAACTTTTTTTCCTCAGATTGTTCAGCACTTACTTACCCTATGAGTCAAAGAACCAGTGACATTAAATAAAAAAGCTTGTATTCTAGAATGTTTCTTGTACCAAAGAAAGAGTCTTATTTTAGACCAGTTCTAGGTCTTTCCTTCCTAAATCAGTTTGTGAAAGTTCTGTTACCTCTCATTCCCACAAGAATATTTATGGTAGCATTGAACCTAAAAAATGTGTAGCATCACATTCCTATATCCACAGGTTTCCAGAAATGTCACAGATTTCCTGTGTCTGAGTCATATTATCAGTACTCTCCATTACCCATTGGATTATCTACTTCTGCAAGGGTGGTTTACAAAGTGTCTAGCTGCAGTTATTGCTCACTGCAGACTGAATGACATTCACATTTTTCTTTATTTAGAAGAATTACTTATCTTTGCAGAGTCTTTTTCCAGATGTTGAGTCCTTAACATGGGTTTAATCTCTTTCATCAAATCTGGGATTCCAGATAAATATTCCAAAATCCTCCTTGACCCTGTCATGCAGGACTGTCTTTCCAAGATGTCTTATTTAATACTCTGCAGTCAAAGGACATTTTGATGCATGAGAAGGTGGATTGTTATCTGAAAACTTTCAGGAGCTTCTCAACTCTGTCTCAGACTTCAGCCAGGGCATTTCTCAGGATCCTGGAGTTCATGGCCTCAGTGATTCTAATGATTCTTCTTGACAGGGTGGACGTGAAAAAGATTCATTGGTATCTGAAAAACACATGGACCAAATATCCTCTGGAATTTCAGATTCCAGTCTTGGGCTTTAGAAAAAAGAACAGCACAGGTGGAGACTACATTTGCAAGCAAAGGAAGATCTTCCTTTTTCTCACCTACCTCTAAGTCAATCTGTAACTACAGATGCCTCAAATTTTGCTGGGAGACGGTTTCAACAGGGGTAATGTTGCAAGACGTGTGGGATTCATCAATCAGACTAAAGCACATGAACATAAAAGAGTTGGCTGTGATCCATGACTTAAAATTTCTTCATCATCTATGGTCTTTGGACCTCTTCAGGTGATTACAGAAAATACCACAGTGATGTGATACATGAGCAAGCAAGGGGACACAAGGTCATGCTCTCTCTGTAGTCTGGCTATAATTTCTTGGGAGGTAGCTCTGCAGCACTCTTTAACCCTAGAAGCATCTTTTATTCCAACAGAGCAAAACAAAAGTGGCAGACACTCATGAATGGAAATTTAATGAGGCATTTCCAGGAATTGATCCAGTTGTGGGGAACACCTCAAGACAGTTTTAGTTGTGGAAAACATGCCAAGTTAATTTGTTTGCCTCCTTTCAAAACAGACAACTCAATAGATTCTGTTCCAGTACTCTGTAAACAGGTTTGGAAAATAGACACTTTTTCATTCCCTTGTATGTAAGTGTTCCTTTATGCATTTCCACTCTTTCCACCAATATCCAGGCTAACTCTGAAGATTCAGAAGGACTGTCCAGATATAATTGTGGTGACCCCCTTTTGGCCCAAGCAATACTGGTTTTCCATTCTTATGCAATTAACCAAGGGCAATTAGCACAAGCTTCCTTACAGATTGATCAGGAGACATTTGACCAGCCTCAATCTCAAATGTCTTCAGCTATCTGCCTGCGTGATTCACTTCTAATGTCTTCTAGGTACCTGTTTTCGGTGGACATGCAGCAGGTACTAAATGAGGCAAGAACACCTATTATTAGAAAATCTTATATTGACCAATGAAAGAGATTTTTCTACTTGGAACCAAGCCAATAAGTAGGGCCTTATCAGGATTATGTACCACTGGTGCTTCAATGTTTGGCTGAGTTATTAGCCTCTGCTGTTTTGTAATGGTATATCAAGGTATATCTTGCAGACGTATCAGCATGACTGCCCATGGATCTTCCACTTTCTTCAATGTTTTTTAGTAAAACAGTTTATAAAAAGAATATTACACCTGAGATTATCATGCAAACAGGTTGTTCCTTCCTGGCATGTTATCTTTGTGCTGGAAAGTTAACTACACCTTGATTTGAATCTGGACAACAAACAAATTTAAGGTTCATTACATGAAAAACTGTTTTCATTGCTCTGACAGCTGCAAGAAGAGTATCTGAGGTGCAGGCTCTCATGGTGGGTGAGTCTTCCCAGATCTTCATAGGGATAGGATGTCAGTAAGAACAAACTCCTCATTCATGTCCAAGATTGTTTCAGATTTTACTTTGAATCAGGCCATCATTATCCAAGGGTGGGAGGTTGGTATAATAGTTAATGTGCTTGCCTTATAGACACAAGGTGCAGGGTTTGATTCTTACATGTGGTAATTGGCTAGACTTAAAATTGCCCACAAGGGCAATTACTCTAGTACTAATCTAATTAACTTAAGTACTCTTTCCTGACCCAATAAGCATTCTAGTATCTGTGTACTGAAATGTATCTCTGTAATATTACATATAGTAATGAAGGATTGAAGTACTCTATTATTTGCATACTGAAATGTACTTCTGTAATGTTATGTCTAGTAATGAAGGATTGGAGTACTGTAACACCTGTGTACTGAAATGTGCCCCTGTAATATTATGTATAATGAAGGATTGGAGTACCGTAGCGCATGTGTACTGAAATGTACCCCTGTAATATTATGTATACTAATGAATAACTGAAGCACTATAGCACCTGTGTACTGAAATGTACCTCTGTAATACTATGTATAGTAATGAAGGATTGGAGTACTCTAGCACCTATGTACTGAAATGTACCTCTGTAATATAATGTATAGCAAAAAAAAGGATTGGAGTACTGTAACACCTGTGCACCGAAGTGTATTTCTGTACTATTATGTATAGTAATGAAGGACTGGATTTGTGTGGAGTACTTCTGCTAAACACTAAACAAAGAAATCCAGCTTCTGATTATCTTCACAACAGAAGATTAAGAATTACATATATTGCAGCTTGAATGATTCTGCAACACTCCTACCCTTCTCTTATTGTGGTTTTAAAAATATGTGTCTCATGGGTCTGCCCCTATGGTAATCTGTCTTCTAAAGTCTCTCCCATTTCTTTTTCATTGCTATTGTCTGTTGTGTAAGGTATTTATATACTTTTCAATACTCAAATACTCCTATTCTCTCAAGACTACTTACCCCCTACCATAATCCTAAAAACTTACGCTCAGCTAATAAACTACTGTTTAACACCTGTAGACCTCATAACCTAGCAGGTGACTCCCTCTTCTGTAACACTGTTGGTAAACTATGGAATCTACTACCTACTGAACTTACAACTCTCTCCTCTCATACACTCTTCAAAAAGAAGCTCAAGCTTCATCTCAAAAAACACTGGTTATGTTCCTGTATTACCCCTGACTAATTGCTTTATCCTCTAGCATTAACCACCTGCATCAACTTCCATTCACTTTCTAACCTCTTATTTATTTTTTATTTTTTCTGAATCCTGGGACTTCAGTCTTCACAAGTCTTAAGTCTTCACATATATTTCCTTATTATCAACATTGGTAACTGCCTTCCACACTATACATTGTATTTATTCTATGTTGACTTTTTTAAAACCTTACTTAAAATGTTTCTATCATATTATTTCTCTAGAATTTTTCATGACCTTATTTAAAAATGTGTATCTTTTATTTTTATTATTATTTTATTTCTCTTCCTTTCTATTTTTGTCATTTTATATGTTGTTATTGTTTTTTATCTATATTGTTTTGCACATGGAGCTTTTCTCCCCGGGCCTCTACTGAAAATGGACATGTATTCAGCTAGACTAGCCCGGTCAACAAATGTAAAATAAAATAAATAAAATAAAGAAATTTTCCCACCCACCACTCTAGGATCCTTGTTGAAACCCAATCCTTAAACCATAATAGCCCACCCTAATACAGGACCGGACAACATGGATATGTAATTTCCAAATGTCTCTTTAACCAGTTTGGTAGATATTGGCATCCTGAGACAATGCAAAAATTGTCTTATGCTCTCAGACAACCAATTAATCCTTAAGGAAAGTAATACAGTATGCAAGAGATTTAAATATACAACTTCTTTGGAGGCAAAAATCTCACTTACAAATGAGGTTGTGAAGAACACGCACAATACATGCCTCACACATACCACTCATCACACACATAGATCTTCTTATGCTGACGCCTAACTATTGATCTGGGTAACTACAGGCCCATATGTCTTACCACCCTCATATGTAAGGCCATGGGAAGAATCATAATGGACATGATAAAGGAGGATGTAGGTAACCTGCAAACACTGGACCCATCACAGTTTGTTTTTGTTAAAGGAAGGTCATGCCTAATAAATCCAGTGGACTTTACTGAGAGGGTCACCAAAGCATTGGATGAAGGTAAGACTGTGCACACAGCTTACCTCAACCTGGCCAAGGCTTTTGATACAATAACCCACTCAGGCATTATAGACAAGCTCACTAATTTAGATATAAACCCTTTTATCACCCGCTGGATAGCCAACTGGCTCACTGATAGAACCTAGGATGTCAAAATAGGTGAGGCCACCTCAACAAGAGTCCAGTCACTAGCACAGTCCCCCATGGCTTGGCATTAGGCCCATTCCTTTTTGGCATCTTTTTCTCTGAAATGGAAGCAACTGCTGAAGGTTTATGGCTGATAAAGTTTACAGATGATTGCAAGCTGGGTGTTATCATTGACTCCCCTACAAACATTGCGATTCTTCAAGAAGCTCTGTCTCTGACTAACAAATGGTGCCAAAGTCATGGTTTTAAAATCAGTGTTAAGAAATGCATAATTGTACCCTTTAGGAAGTCAACCAACCCAGCTAACTATTATACTGATAATACGCCTCTAAGAGCCGACCCAGTGGTTAGGGATCTGGGTACACTCATAGACAGTAGCCTTACCTTCGACTACCACATAGCCACAGTTGTGAGGAAATCCTTTTATGTTGTGCAACATTTAATTAAGTACATGGCATCTGGGGCCAAAAAGGTTATTATCCCACTGTACTTCACTTGTAATAAACCAGTCATAGAGTACAGTGTTCCCTCTCGTAAATACCCGACTAGGCGGGTCTACTTCAGAAGACTGACAAACCAAAAGACTGAATCCCAAAAGACTGAAAATTCAAAATACTGAACACATTTTTAATGCAGGGGAAAAGCCCACCCTGAGCCCTTCTTGCGAGGGCTGCACCCCCCACACCACCTGCTAACTATATATATCAACTCCAAGATTGCACAAAAGTGAAGAAGGGGCAAATTCCATCATTCAGTATTTTGAATTTTTAGTCTTTTGGGATTCAGTCTTTTATTTTTTCAGTCTTCTGAAGTAGACCTGAACAGGCATATGCAGCAACTAGATTGACCTCAGAGGTTCCTTGCAAAAAGAATACACGATGTAACAAGCATACCTTATGCAGAGCACCTTAAAACATTTTCCCTCTACTCAGTCTCCTATAGATTGCTGAGGGATGATCTATGCCTGGTTTACAAGGCATCCACAAACCCCACACTTATGAATTTCCTGCATATTTGTAATTCAAAAAGTACCAGAAATACAAGGTCTAGGGACCTGAATTTTGTCTGTGACTTAAACAGAACATACTGGATGGACAGATATGCATCCCAGAGACTGCCCCTCTTATGGAGCAGAATTCCCATCCATGCAAAGCTGAGTTTATCTATTACCCAGTTTAAGCATAACCTAGACCAGTGGATGGGGAATAGGAAATTTACACGAGGCCTGGCACCCATGTCCCTTATGGACAGAGTTAGCTTATTCATGCTTGGCCCTCAATGTCCTGTTTGGATACAGGACATCATTATTCTTTATGGAAAAATGGCTAGGCTTAGCAAGGCCACCCAGGTCATTAGCCTAGTAACAATGTATGAATCTATGAATCTGAGGCACTTAAAAGAAACCTTCCCAAATTTAAAAGACCCCCCCCCAAGTCTTCCTCAGCAATCCTTAAAAGCACACACCATAAGCAACATCAACACTGCACATAAGCATACACCCAACGGTCCCCAAAGAATGAAGCCTGTAAGGCAAATAAGCACTTTATCTAATACTCTTGTCATTGGGGATTCCGTTGTATGACACACAGACACCCCACTTATCAGGTTAGACAAAGAAAAGATAATTAATTGTTAGTCGCCTATCTGAAGCAAGGATCTGCAACATCATGCATGCACTCACGTCACTGCATCCCCATCTGTCAATATGATTCTATCATAGTCCATATGGGTGTTAATGACCCGAGACATATCTCATTGGACTATATGACAAGAGACATTATGGATCTCTCTGAAAAATTGTCATCAAAGACAGGTGCAAGCTTTGCATTAAGCAGCTCTCTACCTTCACCAAGGATGATGCCACACTATGTGCACAAACCGACTGATTTTAATAACTGGCTTAGTTTATGGTGTCACTCCAGGGGAATCAAATATTTGTCAGCATGGGAGGACATGATTAACAGACAGCATTGCTTTGCCAAGGGTGGTCTGCACCTGTGCCCAAAGGCTTTCAGATATTGGCTAGAACTTTATCTACCCCCTTTGATCCTTTTTTGGCAATGCCAAAGTAACAAAATTACCAACACAAGAAAAAGAATCAAAGCACCCTTAAGGTGTTACTGCTCAATGATAGGAGCCTAAACAAAAATGTCCACACCCTGCAAGCCGTCCTCACTATGGGCAATGTAGACATCTGTACACCCTACAAGCCCTGCTCACTATGGGCAATGTAGACATCTGTACACCCTACAAGCCCTGCTCACTATGGAGAGGGTAGACACCTGTGCCATTATAGAGACTTGGTATAAAACCTTAGAAAGTACTCTAGCAGTGCAAGGTTACAGTGCCTTCCACACATTTAGACCAACAACAACACAGACAGGAACTAAAGGTTGAGGTGTCTCTGTTTATATTAGCAACAAATATACCTCCAGGTTGGTCAAATAGGATGATGTCATGGATTTCATCCACATGCAGGTCACCTTAGGTAAGGTCTATTACCATATCCTAGCTAGCTATAGGTCACTAACTATGCTTCAAAAGTCTCACAACTGCTAACCAGACCTATTAGAGGCACTCACTATCCAAGCAAATACCATATTCAGGGGTGACTTTTACTATCATTCTATAGACTGGGAAACATACACTGCCTCAAACTCTTCCTGGACTTTATTAACATGAACACCCTAGACCAGATAGTACATGCTCCAGCCAGAGGATCAGATATACTGCATTTAATATAGAGAAAACTTTATGTAAGTTGAAAGATAGAATATATGAACATGTATTTTGCAAGCCCCTGACCATGAATCTTATTTTGTAGTACTGGATTTTGTCCAGAAAGACCCTAAGGGATTTATTACGGATGACCATTTAAGTAAAAGGGAACTTATTTGGATTTTAAGACTTAATGCGCTGGAACCCCCAGGATTGAATGAATCTTGTTCCCTAGTACCAATATTAAAGTTAAAAAGCCTCAAAGGCTTATATTAAAGCATGTATATTTTTTTCATTAGGTTTTATACTGTTATTTTATTATTATAAGTTTTTGTTATTGATCATTAGCCTTATTAATGATTTATATGGTTAGGCTTAATCATTGGTCTTTAAGTGGTTCATATGGCCAGCTTTTTTACTTAATTAGTTCAAGTATTTTATTGGTTGAATGAATCATATGGTGTGATGCTGTTACGGTATTTAATTGTGTAAACTGATGTGTTAAGAGTTCTGAAGAATTCTCTTTTTGGAAGACAAAAGCGCTTAACTGCTGGTTTTACCAATATAGTGGTCCTCATTGGTGCTATTGCCTGGCTCCTTGGTTCTTGGTTTGTATCTTTGTTGCTTTGGTTGATAATAGATCTAGTATTCACCAACATGGGAGAGCACTGCAACCCCAAGATCACATCCACTCTACTGAGGTCAGATCAGAAAGCTATCTTCTTTAAAATAAAAATCGACTTGGAAAACCCAAATAAATGTATGATAGTTAGGAATTATTCAGCATTATTCCAAGGCAAACTACATTCTATTAAGTGACTTTTTTTCAAAATTCAAGGCTTCCCCTAACCCCAAGACCAAAACTACATATACAGAATTACTCAAAGAAACCCTGTACAAACATGTAAATGGCTACATAGAAGCTGCCATACCAACCAGAAATAAACCCAAAAGAAACACCAAACACAAACCGCACTGGTGGAATCCTCAACTCAAGAGGATGTGTAACAAAAGAAAAAAGTTATGGCCAAAATCAGAAAGTGCATCTTCCATAAAGAAAAGAGCTCTCTGATTCAACTAAACAAGAAACTAAGACGACTAATTAAGTCTAAAAAGGCCAACTACAAGGTTTATATAGCCTCTCAGGCTAAGGACAATCAAAAGGCCTTCTTCGGCTATGTCTGGAACCCTAAAGGTAATATACAGCAGTGTGCTGAACTGGTGGTTAATGATACCACCTTCACTGATTAGGGAGGCATAGCAAATCTAATTGCCAATAAATTCAGCTCAAACTTCACCCCCCCCCCAACTCCACCCCCCACAGCTAACCCTTGTGAAATCCATACAACATACTCCAACCAAACATTAGGAACTATCATGTTCTAGTGGCACTCACTATGGTCAAAAACATTCCCTCAATGGGCACCGACAATATCTATAGTTGCCTCTTGAGCAGTCTAAAACACAAATTATCATGACCACTTGAGGCACTCTTCAATTATAACTTCAAAACAGGTTATGGACCAAGTGAATGGATGACAACAATGGTCTTCCCTCTACATAAGGGTAGATCATCAACTGATCTGAGAACTACAGACCCATCAGTCTGATAGGTCTAGTATGCAAAACCATGGAGCTAATTATCTTGGCAATGATCAACAAGGACCTTGGCAACCTACAGACACTGGACCCATCCCAGTTTGGCTTTGTTAATGGAAGGTTGTACCTAATTAACCTGGGTGATTTCTTCAGTAAGGTCAACAAAGCAATGGATGATAGTAAAACAGCACATACTACATACCTAGACCTGGCTGAGGCATTCAAGACAACACCTCATTCAGGCATTGTTGACAAAGTCTCCAAAGTAGGCATAAGTCCCTACATAATTTGTTGGATTGCTGGCTGTCTCACTGATAGGACCCAAAAAGTTAGGATTGGTGAGACCACCTCTACCAAGAGACTGGTCACCAGGGTCCATGCTGGGCCTGCTCCTGATTGGCATCTATTTCTTGGAAGTCAAGGCTAAAGTCAAAGGCCTTTGGCTCACCAAGTTTGTATACAACTATAAATTGGGAGCTATCATAGATTCCCCCATGACACGAACATCTTGCAAGAGGGTTTAACAGAGACAAATGACTGGTGCCAAAGCCATGGTTTAAAACTTAGTGCCAAGAAATGCATTATAATTCCATTTGGAAAATTGTCCACCCAAGTTAATAACTCCATCAACAAAGCACCCCTAAGAGTCAGTCTGGTAGTGATGGATCTGGGAACATATGTTGACAGTAATCGTACCTTCAACCAACAAGTAGTATAGATAGTAATAAAATCTTTGTATGTCACCCAATGTATAGGTCAGGGTATGGCATCCAGGTCCAAGGAAGTTATAGTATCACTCTACTCAGCCCTTATCATATGCGTCGCTGTATGATGTCTCCTTTGGCATATACCTAACCAGACAGGAAGTTATAGTATCACTCTACTCAGCCCTTATCATATGCATCGCTGTATAATGTCTCCTTTGGAATATACCTAACCAGACAGGAAGTTATAGTATCACTCTACTCAGCCCTTAACATATGCGTCACAGTATAATGTCTCCTTTGGCATGTACCTAACCAGACAGGAAGTTATAGTTTCACTCTACTCAGCCCTTATCATATGCATCACTGTATAATGTCTCCTTTGGCATATACCTAACCAGACACTTGCAATAGCTGGAAGACCCACAAAGGTTCCTCACCAGGAGAATTCAGAGTATGACTACCCTATCCTACACAGATCACGTAGAGGGCCTGTCTCAGTACTGAGTATCCTACAGGCTCCTCAGAGGTGATCTATGCTTAGCTTATAAGGCATGTTCAGCTGGATCCTTTGCACATCTGCAACACAAGCAGCACTAGAAGCACTAGATTCAAGGATTTGAACTTCACTAGTGACATAACTAGAACATGCTTGAGGGACAGATATGTGACTCAGAAGATCCCTTTGTTATGGAATAGACTCCCCATCCATGTGAAGCAGAGTTCATCTCTGACTCTATTCAACTAAAAACTTGGCCATTGGATGGGAAATCACAAATTTACCCATGGTCTTGGTCTCATGTCTGTGATGTGCAAAGGCCATCAGTAGGTATAATGTTTCTCCAATTAACATCTACCCCAACAGTCCCTAAGATCTTCCTTACTAACCTCCTCCCTTCCTAATAAATACTTAAGGTACTCAGGAACAAAATGTGGGCAGGGTGCACAGCTAGGCTTATAAAGGCCCTAGTGGTCATTAGCCTAGTAACAACCTATGAACCTATGGAGTGCTCTAGTACCTGCATACTGAAATGTACCTCTGTAATATGATCTATAGTAATGAAGGATTGTTAGCTGAAATACATTTTCTCAGACTGAGTTGTACAAGTGCTGGATATAGTGTGCACTACTATTTGAATTAAGACAAGGAATATAACATTCTCTCTCTTAAGATATTTAAGGTAAGCTTATGAGAACCCTTTTTTCTCCTGCTTTCTGTCTTCTATGGTTCTGATTGTCCTGTTCTATTTACATTTACCAGCTTCATACATATTTAATAATTGCTATCCACTGCTTCTCTTCCTTCAGTATTAAATCTTTCAGGTATGAAAACACTATTGGGAATATACAAACGTAAATGTATGCAGGGAATATACAAATGTAAATGTATACAGGGAATATACAAATGTAAATGTATGCAGAAACACATTATGTAACTGAGATTGTTCTGCAGTAAGTTTATAAATCAACAGAATTCTTGGAGGACCTGCTGTGCACAAAATGAATTAGTCTAAATGAATAGGAAGAGCTTGACAGATATGTTTTTTTTTTGGTTTACCTCCATTAGGTCACAAATAAAAGGTGCGACCGGTCAAATATCTGACTCAAAACATTGGAAACTGTATTTTCAACTGCTGAAAACAGAGAAAGTGCTACACAACGAATCCCACAATCTGGAAATGTCGAATGTGTTCAAAACACCCAACATTTCCAAATGTCTCCAAACACCGTTATGCAGGGGGAAGCCCCCCTGCACCCCCCACACCCCCTGCTAATTTAATATACTAACTCCGAGATCGCAGTACGGTGAAGGAAAGGGTACATGTCCCGATCCTCACTGTAGTGTGATCTGCACTCGGAATGCCAAATTCACATGAGCGAATGCACACTGACATTCGCTCGTTTGAATTCACACTTATGTGTTTAGAAATTTACAGATCTTGCCATTGTACTTTCACAATTTAGGGCATCGTGCAACGGACTCATGACCTTATGGAGATAAACTGCTTTTTATTTCATAGGGCTTGTAGAGATCCTGCATTGTGATGTCTGCAATTATTGAGTTTACAGGGAGAGCTCACCTCTGTTGGGAATGACCTACCACTTCACAGGTTCATTGGTAGATTCTAAGCAAGTAGTCATGAAGACCACATTGGAGCCTTGCTAAATAATTCTTTGTATCCAGCCCTTAGATTATGTATGCTTCACACTATGTTTGTCAAGTTTTAACAGATTAATCCAGAAGTGGATTGGCCTTAAAAGTGGCTGGGGTTCTACTTTCCTTTACATGAAGGGGAAGCCTATTCAAAGGGAGGGAATACATTGTTTTGGGAACCATTCATGACATTGACTTGTATTTATTTGCTGAGGGAGTTAAAGGTCATTGCTGCATGTATTTGAGAAGCCAGGATTTATGAAGGAGAAAGAGCTCAAAGAGCACAGATCTTTCATGGTATGAAAGGCTAAGCATAGGTCACCATGAAGAAGTTCATAGAATACCAAGTATTGGGACAGGGCAAATAGCACATGTGGGCAGCTGAGAGACCCAAGTCCTGAGATTTTCTTAGTAAAGAACTTGGGGTCCCTCAATTTATTTTAAATTTAATTATTTGTAGAAAAAAATACATTTCCACTACTGACCATATTAAAAACATAACAACACATTTACTTCTCTCAGCAGTAGTACATGAATATAGATTAACAAAACATTAATTTTATTCAAAACTCTCAACCTATCAAGAGGCTTAAAAGGCGTTACTAAAACTTATAATATCCACATCTAAAGACTCCAAATTCTCCAATGATTCAATTTAAGATCAATAACCAAGTCCCCTCATCCCACTGCCCTCCATACATAGACCTTCAGTATCCCATTAGAACTTATTCCATCCCAGTTTCTTGAGATCCTCATCTCTGCATGCAGCTTAAATAACCTTAGAATTTTCCTGAAAGTGTTATATAGAGCTTTCTCCACTCTAGTCATCACTTTCCACTCTCTATCTAACAGCCTCTTAATAAATGCCGACAAGGCTATTAAGATCTGTATATCACTTTTACCTTGAGCTTCACCATCTTGAAAAATCCCGAAATGCATGCACTTCCAGGAACGAAATATTTGCCAACCTTGCGTATGGCTAGAATATCAGCCAGCTGTTCCCTCCTATTTTGTGCCCACAACGTGTCTCATCCTTGTACCCTCCCTCCAAATCTCCAGCATCTGTCCTCCACTAGCCCCCCCCCGAATTAAGGATCCTTTTTGATGTGAGCACCAAAAGTATAGAATCCTCATATGCTGGTCCCACAAACCTGGACAAAATTGTAAAAGTTCAGTATTCCTCAAAACCACCTTCCATTGGGGTTCTGTTAAGTTTATCTCCTCTTCCTTTATCTATTTTAGTTAACATTTAAACATTGCTCTTTCAGCCTTCTGTATCAAAGGTCTTTATCAATAATCCCTCCCCATCCCTCCCCTAACTTTCTTGTTCTTTCCCCACCTGGCCCATGGCAGACATCTATCCTTTTGCCATGGTCCCTCTTTTTTCTGGCTGTGGAAAGAGGCTATCAATTTATAGTACATGAGCCACTGACACCCAGGATACCAAATTCCAATTTTAGTTCCTGGAGAGATTCAAATTGCCCCTACAAGCCCCAGTCACTGTCCCAGTATTTCATCAACTGCCTTCATTCCTTAATACTTCAAGCACTCCAAGTGCCCAGATTATCTGATCCTGCATTCTCACTTCTCACTAGATATTTTCCACCATCCCAATAGCCACCACTAGACCTCTACCTCACTTCATATTGCTCTGTTCCATCAAGTAATCCTGAAGACCTTTCTCATATGGGTGCCCCCAATCATTAAGTTAATCCTTGCACCCTAAACACTTTGCCCAAGATGACTCTTCTAGGCACCTTACTGAGTCAAATTGAAGGCTAGGGCATAGTATGGTATGTGAGGTAGTCCCCAACCCCTCATACCTCTGGAGGCTACCAATCTTTGTTAGCAAAGTAGTTTTTTTTCCAAAATGTAATTTTCAATCCATCTCTGCAACTCTAGCAAAGTAGGGTGATTAGCCCTCATTGGACTGTTCCTAATCTGTAGAACAGACATGTATCGAATTATATTAATGATCCAGTTAATGATGGAAAATTAATCTTTGGCAGATGAAGCAATTTGCTTAAACTAGCTTTAATCGTGATTTCCTCTACTGTATGCCCAACTGCCAAACCTAAACTGCTGGGTAATATAGATTCCTGCATTTGTTCACACAGACCATTCCCCTGGCCCCTACCCAGCATCAACAATTTCATCTTATCATGAGTAAATTTCAACTCTGATGCCTTTGCAAAGTCTTGAAAACACTTTAAGACCAATGGCAACACTTATCAACATCTTCTTATTAACATACAGTCATCTGAAAAAAAGATTAAACCATGCCTCCTCACCCCCCTTCTTCTTTTACTACTCTCAAAGCTTCTCGAACCAGCAACACTAGCTCTCAATGACTGTAAGAAAAGGTCTAGTGAAAGCAGACACCCTTGTCTTTTGCCTCTTCTGATCTTCCCCATCTGAGAACTAGCCCCATTGATTCATATCTTAAATGTTGTGGAAGAATACATAGTCAGCTTAGAGCTGAAAAATTCGCTCCAAACCCTCTCTTTTGCAAGAGAACTGATAAGACTTCTTCATCCACTATATCAACTGTTTTATGTCAAAAAACACTATTTCCACTCTATCAATGGATGCCTGGAATTTACTAAAGAAGTTCATCAAAAAACACACATACTCTTCTCCTTGCCTACCCAGTATAAAGCCATTTTGACTTGGGACTATAAGCTCCACTGGGGCATCATCAGGTCACAATGTAAGGACCTTGGCTGTCCAATCTACCATTGCCTTTGCGTGCGACTTGCTGATGTGACACTACCTGATTGAACCATCCCATGGCATCTAGACCCTCACTCCTATTGTGCAACATTTGATAGGGGGACAAAAAGGCGTGCCTGATTTCCTTCCCTCTAATTTTCCTACTGATTCAATGCTATCAATATAAAGTTCTTATCTCCTTTCTTTAAACAACCAAGCCATAAATTTTGGATCAGATTCTCCATTAACACACCAAAATCCCCCCCACAGAGTAAATCCACTTCAACCTGGGAGGTGAAAATCCTCTCCAGTTGACACATTAGTCTGATAGACGGAAGATAAAATATTTCCTTGTCCCCTACTGAACCCGTGATCTCTCTCTCTCTCTCTCTCTCTCTCAGTCTAATACTAAATGCATATTGTTTATCCTGTGAATCCCTTCCTCCACCATAATTCTTTTACAAAAGGCTGCTTTTGCACCCTCCCACCTAATAGAGGTAACATCGCCTGACTCTGGAAAATTATCCTTCAACAACTCATCCACGAAGCCTCCTAAGGCATTTCCTACTGGGGAACTTCCAGTTGTAGTAGGCTCATCTCCATGCACCAAGCTTCTCTGAATTAGTCCCCACCAACAAACATAAAACTAGGGTAGGCATGGACTGAAATATAACTTTCTTGTATCTCTGTTGAATCTGTTGAATGAACCCTTTCCAGCTCTTTAGACTCGAAAAGAAAATAATACTGTCTGCTACCTTGTTTTTCTCCCCTGACTAAAAGTATATTCTCTCCCATTTCTATGTAGTTCCCTCCAAGTATCTATGACTTTCAAATCTCACATTTCAACACTGTAACAGCTTTAAAATGACTTTTCTTCTTATCTACCAATCAAGCCCTAGTTGCATCTACAACCAAAGTCTTTTTCTTATTTTCTTAAGATGAACTCCCCTGACATTTCTTTGCCTTACTTGAAAGAAGTCCGTAAAGAAATCTATTCCATCTACGTTTGCAGCATATATATTTGCTATTGCTATACTTTCTGCTTCTATCCTACGCACCCAAATTAACCACCTCACCTGAGCACTGTTAATCAGCTTTTTCTGTTACTAGTCTCAAAGATTTGTGGAATAGAATCACCACCCCTATTTTTCCACCGTTCTTAACATAGTCAGCATACCCTGACAAATAAGGCTTATATAATAATTTCCTAATATTTCTCTAACTTTCATTATGGCTTCATGTTGTAGAATTATCTAGCTTTCAAGTCTATGGAGTCTATGCATCACCCATAATGGGTTAGAAAGCCCTTCTATATTCCAGGAGGATATTTTTAATGTCTCCCTTAACACGCCATCTTGTACATGTCTACCTTCAACATGAATCTCCTCTCTGCCATCTCCACCTCCAACCTTGTAGCATATAGCCCCCCCCCCATTTTGATGATTTGCAGGCTCATCCCCCCAAAACTGGGCCAAAGAAATCCCTGGGCATCCAAGTACCTATGCTTCAGAGATGTTGGGTCTCATGCCCAGAAAAAAAACAGCCAACAGCTCAGCTCCAAAAAGCCCCCATGCTAGCTGATAACTGCCTTGTTGCCTTCTCCAATGACAGTAAACAGCCAATGACAAAGCAATGACTAAAATAATACATTCAGCCATACACGTGCAATGTATGTGTTAATTACTCCCTTTTACCAGTAAGAATATATTTTTCACAAATGAAGCCCCCTTCCCCAATAATATTGCAATGGTTCTGTCAGTATAACGTAACAGTAAACAGGCAAGACTTCCATACAATTCACTTGTAAAGGCTTACACTCTTCACTTAAGGACTGAGCCACAGTTAGATTCTTCCTCTTCAGAGTCATCTCTTGAAGCACTAATCCATATTGTAGGCACCTCATATATACCTACATTTTAATATCAAATGTAAAACACTCAGAAAAGACATTCATTCAGGAGAACAAGACAAAGATCAAACGACAAAGATTATTTACAAATAGCTTGTTTCCATCATGAATGTGACATTAAACATTAAAAAAGATAATTACAGAATCATAACTGAAGTCTAACCACCATGAACAGTCCTTATTTCCCCCGCCAATATCTACTGGCTTGGTTGCCACCCTTAAATTAGTCCCTGATACACATTGCAATCAGCATCCTCTCCTTCTGAAAATTGTCTGTCCCAGCTTAGCCAAACAGTATTAATCTTGGGGAATCAGAATCAATCTCGCTTTCTCTCTCTCTCTCTCTCTCTCCTGAGGTCCTCTCCGATTTTGCCATCTTTAGCTTGCCTTATCTTTTGAAGTAAATGCCTGTTGGTTATAGACATTGCTATCCATAGGTGGAGACTTACAGCCATCTTGTACCTCCTGTCTCTTATCAAAATTTAAAGTTGCTTTTGACTTGCATCTCCCATTACCTCTGACAGACATTGGGATGCTTATCTATGAGATTCCTATGTGGGTGAAGTCTCAAATCTGGAATATGCTTCTGGTCTATGCTTTTTAGCAGGAGCTAAGTGGCTATTAGGGTCTCTGGCTCTTGTGACCTATTTCCTTTTGCTGCCTCCCATTCAATCTCCTTAAAATAAAAATATGTTCAAGGCCTCTCAAAACCCCTTCCTCCTGCTCAGACTGACATGTTGTTAGGAAATGCCATGCTTCTGCTTTGTCTACACACTTCCACATTTTACCATCCCTCAAAACTGTTAAGCTAGCTGGATGTTAAATAGAAGACAAAATTCCCTGAGACTGAAAAATCATTTTCAAGGGATCACAGTCTTTTCTCTTCTTGTAGAGGACTTGCAAAAAGTCTTCCATAAATTTAATCTGGGTGATATTCCAACCTAGGCTGTTTTGTCACCTATTGAAGTTAACCAACCATTCTTTTGAGCAATATGATACAAGGGTCATTAAAACCTGCCTTGGATGAGTATCATTGACAGTAGGCTTTCCCTCCCTTATGGCTATTGCTAGAGAAAGACTGCTAGGAATATCAGTCAGTTTTTATGAATCTCACCCAGCCAGCCTTGGCAGGCACCAACTCATGAATCCCTTGAATGCTGATGTTCTGCCTTCTTGAGTGATTTTATAGATCATTAAGTTTCTTCTGCAGCCACAAAGTTTGCTGTTCTAAATTGTTTGTCTGCTCATATAGCTGTTGAATTTCCTCATGATGGCTTACCATACCATTTTCTTGTCACTCCACTCATTGCTCAAGTTGGTTCACAGCTTCTTTAGGATCTGCAATGAGCACATTTAGCTGCTCAAACAGAATCGCTAGCCTGTCTTCCTGTGTGGCCTCTTGAAAATGAGCAAAGCAAAGAATCTATTTCTGGAAGATTTGGGCTTCACTCTAATGTTAAAAGTACACCCTTGACACCTTTGAAACTTAGAAATAAGATGAATTACTCAGCGTGCACCAGATTAGTACAACTGAGCAACCATCATGCATCCTGGCAAGCCACCTCCACCCCCTAGAGATCCCTCAATTTGGGTAGGATGCTTAGAGATGTATACACCAAGCCCACAGTGACAGGCTGATGGGCATTGGAAGACTAAGATTTACTTTGATGTAGAAGAAATGGCTTTGGAATTTAGCACTATGGTGGAGACATCATGGTCAGACACCTTCTCATATGTGTGATTACGTCTCTAACTGTGTCTGTGTGAAACAGGGTGTCATTGGTGTGGTATGAGCTGAAAAATTGTTTCCCAAATAAAACCACACTGCATTTTTTTAACATTTAGTTGGAGACTGTTGTCAGTACACCACTAGGCATATGCAAGCCCTTATTGGAGTATCTTGCTGTCCAAAGGGGAGCTAAACATTGCAATCATCACCCAGCTTACTTAATCATAGGCCCTAAACATGGGGCTAGATGCTAGAAAAGTAAATGCCATAAATGAAAGGACCAAGACTGAACCTAACAGACACTAGTGACATTTAGAGGAAGAACCAGCTTCATTTACTTTATCAGTTCTTCAAGTCAGTCAGTTAGTTATGGAGTGGATAAAATAAGGGATTATGCTGACTTCTGTTAGCTTACCAATAATGCAAGGGTAGGGGATTATATCAAAGGTTTTGGTCAGATCAAGATAGGTGGTATATGGAATGATGATTGTCCATGGCATCGGTGAACACTTCAAAAAAGTTACCTAGATTTTGGAGACATAATCTGCCTTTTACATATCTGAATTGATTGTGGTCTAAATCCGGGGGATTGCTTGTATCTAACTTAATAAACATGGATATTATACATTCCATAACCTTACATGTAACACTTGTAAGGCTAACAAGTATATAGTAGCCTGAATAACTACTGAAGCTATCTGTATACATTGACATTACTGTGGCAGTTTTCCAGACACCTGGCATAATTCTTATAAAGAGGCTGGAATTAAATAGGTTAAAGAGGTTTGGACAGGCTGACAGGTTAGCACCCCTGTTACTTATCAAGACCTAGAGATACAGTGTTCTTTTGGTTTACGATAGGGCTGACAAGACCTGAATGAGAGCATTTTTTGGTGGATGGAGTTGAGGAGATGATTGAGGAATAGGGGGTACAATAGGGTTTATAAGTGATGTGAAGATGAAGCTAGATTTATTTGGCTGTTGATTCATTATAAGACTAAATGGTATTGCTATAAATAAATGTTGAGCATGGCTGGGTAGTATGTCTAATACTTGTCTAAGTTAAATCATTATTGTGCAAACAAAAATGCAAAACTATGTCTCCTGATTGTTATTCTTTGTTCCATTTGACATAGGTTTTCTTGTTTCAGTTTAATCTCAGTGGGCAGCTGGGCATACCACACTGCATATAGTTGTTATACAATCAAATAAAATGCAAAGTAGCACTGCTGTCTGAATTACTTGCTGTGTATAAGGGTTATAGCCATAGCTAGATTACATATGGTGAGTTAGTGCAGTAACACTTGCTGTGCAATTACTTGTATGTATGCATATATATATATATATATGTATACAGAAATTACATTTTAGGATTATCAGTCCAGCACCACTAATAAGCACAAATTTCAGTAACAGAAAAGAAGCAGCTAATAATTCAAGATGGTGCTGATCTGATTTGGTAAATGTTGTGTTCGCTGTTTTCACAGGTCTCCTTCATCTCTTCTTGCAGATGAACAGCAAGAGATCCAGTAGTTTTCGGCAAGCAATTGCCAGTGGACAGCGGAGCCTGCCAAGGGACATTTTGCTGGATGAGTCAGGCTTGAGTATCTATAAGCGTTTTGTGCGCTATGTAGCATATGAGATCCTGCCTTGCGAGATGGATCGGCGTTGGTATTTCTACCAGTACCGTGCATGTCCACCTCCAGTCTTTATGGCCATCATCACTGTTGTACAGGTACATCTTAAAATTTCTTTATTAATATTAACTGACAGATACATTAGGTACAACTGCTCCTTTTCAGAGATGATCAGGGAGTATTTTCTGGTTATCTGACAGAATCACACAGTAGACAAAAGTTGACAGAGGGAATTAAACTCAGATGTATAGGGTGCAACTTAATAGTAGCTCCCAGTCTTAATGGTCTGTGTTAAACTATGCTTTTTAAGACAAGTAATTTGGCATATGAAACACCATCAGTAACAGTTGAACTGTTTTTACTTAAGATCTTTTGTTCTTCTCCTGTGTACTTCATCCCTGTTTAAATTGCATGCCTCTCCATGTTGTTTTACATAAGACTTCTATTTGAGCAACTAAGAATGGTTTCTGCTGACTGTGTGTGTGTGTGTGTGTGTGTGTGTGTGTGTGTGTGTGTGTGTGTGTGTGTGTATGCGCGTGCGTGTGTGTGTGTGTGTGTGTGTGTGCGTGCGTGCGTGTGTGTGTGTGTGTGTGTGTGTGTGTGTGTGTGTGTGTGTGTGCGTGCGTGAGTGCGTGCGTGCGTGCGTGCGTGGGCTTCTGTGCACATTTGTGTGAGTGACTGTGTGGAGTCCCTTATTTACGACTGGTTCAGGTAGGTTCTCATCAGCTTTCCCATCACTTTTCTTCGTCCTTCATTTTGATAGTTCACTCAATACTCTATGAGGTACAGCCAGTTTAATGTCTGTACTTAGCTCTAGAGCTGCAGGTTACATGAGCAATGCTTATTTATTTTATTGATTTATTACATGTTGTTAAATAGTTAATCCAGCCTGGCCTGGCCACAACTCTTTTACTAGAGTCAAAAATAGTTAATTTCTTGTTGTTGTGTTGCAATACAATGAGCATAAATCATTTCTAGGTGAATGATAATCAGAGAAGATATAGATAATAGATTTTTTTCTTGCAGATTTGTAACCTTTTTGTTTAAAAGTTATCTGCAGTTTGTAGAATGCTAACTCTCTAAAAGAATGCCAAAGCTGCAAAAATAAGTAACAGAATGCCACCTGCTTGGAACCTCAAACTATTTTTTAGGGGGGCAAGCCCACCATTGCACCTTTCATGTGGGGAAATACATGGACGCCCCATGCGTGTGTGTGTGTGTGTGTGTGTGTGTGTGTGTGTGTGTGTGTGTGTGTGTGTGTGTGTGTGTATGTGTGTGTGTTCTCCACCAGTGCTGAAACTGTCTGTCATTTAATTTACTTTGCTACAGCTACACTCAAGTGCTTGAGCAAGTGAAGGGCTTCCACAGTTTGGGTTTATATTACAACTGTATAGAATATGTGTTATGGTTTGGGAGAGTTTACAGTTTTAATTGCTAAAATATAACAACAGGACATTTGTTGTATTTAAAATCTCATTTTTTTTCATTTCAGAGGTTTAAATTTATTTAAAGATAAGATTGTGCTTAACAAAATGTAAAACAACTGTAGTTAAAGCCACCTTCTTATGGAATACTAGTTACTGTAGCTATTTAAATACAGTTTGTATACTTGCCACAGATATATCCTTTACTAAGTACTATTCTAGTGTGTCATTCCCTTACTAAGTACTATTCCAACTTGTCATTCCCTTATTAAGTAATACTCTAATGTATCATTCTCTTACTAAATACTATTCCAACATGTCATTCCTTTGCTAAGTACTATTCTAATGCATTATTCCCTTACTAAGTACTATTCCAACTTGTCATTCCCTTATTAAATAGTACTCTAATAGGTTCATAGGTTCATAGGTTCATACCAGGCTATCTGTCCAAGGGCATTTATAAGCCTAGCCCATAGTTATGTGGCTTTCGCCACCCCTTTAGTTTGAATAAAAACTATGCCTATCATTTTTCTGTGCCTCTGTCAAGCAGTGACACTGAAGTAATCCCTGGGGTATATCTACGATCTCCCATCCATTGGTCAAGATTCCTCTTGAACAAGGCCAGCGAGGTGCTCTGCCTCACATGTACCGGGATTTTGTTCCACAGCATAGGGAGTCTCTGGGTGATGAATCTGTCCCTCCAGCACGTTCTATTTATAACCGTGTCAAGGTTTAAGTCTCCCGCCCTTGTGGTTCTGAGGGATCTAGATTTTTTGAGGTGAAGCATATTCATCAAATCTGGGTTTGACATGGCCTTATATGTCAGGCACAGGTCACCTCTGAGCAAGCGGTATGAGACTGAATAAAGCTGGAGTTCTTTCAGTCGGGCAGCATAAGACATATTTTTGAGACCCTTTATCCTTTTGGTGAGGAACTTTTGGGGCCTTTCAAGCTGCATCAGGTGTCTGGTCAGATACATTCCGAATGGGGCATTGTACTCAATCATAGGTCTAATGAGTGATGAGTACATGGGGACGATGACCTCCCTTGATCTAGATGTGAATCCCTTCATGATCAGGTGGGCGATATAGAAGGTTTTCCTAACTACTTTAGCAACATGAGTGTCAAACGAAAGACTACTGTCAACTTGGGTCCCCAGATCCCTGATGACTTTTCTGTGCTCAGTGGATTGTCACCTATATGGTAGCTAGGGTAACCTTGTTTTTCCCGAAGGGTATGACTATGCATTTTTGGCGTTTAACTTCAGGCCATGGCTCTGGCACCAGTTATCCGCTTCTGTGAGGCCCTTCTGGAGGATATCTGTGTCAGATGTGTTTTCGACTATGGCGCCCAGTTTGCAGTCATCTGCAAACTTTGTCAGCCATAACCCTCCTGTGTTTGCTTGTACTTCAGAAAAGTAGATGCCGAACAAGAGTGGACCCAGGACTGAGCCCTGTGGGACACCACTTGTGACAGGCTTTGAGTCTGACATGGCTCCAGCAACTCTGACCCTGTGGGTTCTGTCGCTAGCCAGTTTGCAACCCATCTTGTGATGTATGGGTTTACATTCAAGCTGATGAGTTTTTCGATGATACCTGAGTGGGGTATTGTGTCGAAGGCCTTTGCCAGGTTGAGGTAGGCTGTATGGACTGCCTTTCCTCATCAATGGCCTTGGTGACTGTCTCGAAAAAGTCAACCAAGTTTAAGAGGCAGGATCTGCCTTTGACAAAGCCAAACTGGGTTGGATCCAAAGTCTGCAAGTTCCCTATGTCTTTATTTATGAGTTCCATTATGATCCTCTCCATGGCTTTGCAGATAAGGCTTGTCAAGCTAATGGGGCGGTAATTTCCAGGGTCTGTGGAGGCACCGCCCTTATGAAGTGGGACCACAGTCGCCGTGCGCCACTCCTTGGGTACGTATCCTGAGGTGAGGCTAAGATTAAACAGCTGTCCTAACTGTGGGTTTAATTCCTCGTTGAGTTCATGTATCATTCTCTTACTAAATACTATTCCAACATGTCATTCTTTTTCTAAGTACTATTCTAGTACATCATTCTCTTACTAAGTACTATTCCAACTTGTCACTCCCTTATTCATTAGTACTCTAATGTATCATTCTCTTACTAAATACTATAAAAACATGTCATTCCTTTGCTAAGTACTATTCCAGTACATCATTCCCTTACTACTATTCCATCTTGTCATTCCCTTAAGTAGTACTCTAATGTATCATTCTCTTACTAAATACTATTCCAACATGTCATTCCTTTGCTAAGTACTATTCCAGTATGTCATTCCCTTACTAAGTACTATTCCAACTTGTCATTCCCTTATTAAATAGTACTCTAATGTATCATTCTCTTACTAAATACTATTCCAACATGTCATTCTTTTGCTAAGTACTATTCTAGTACATCATTCCCTTACTAAGTACTATTCTAACTTGTCACTCCCTTATTCATTAGTACTCTAATGTATCATTCTCTTACTAAATACTATAAAAACATGTCATTCCTTTGCTAAGTACTATTCCAGTACGTCATTCCCTTACTACTATTCCATCTTGTCATTCCCTTAAGTAGTACTCTATTGTATCATTCTCTTACTAAATACTATTCCAACATGTCATTCCTTTGCTAAGTACAATTCCAGTACGTCATTCCCATACTACTATTCCATCTTGTCATTCCCTTAAGTAGTACTCTAATGTATCATTCTCTTACTAAATACTATTCCAATATGTCATTCCTTTGCTAAGTACTATTCCAATGTGTTATTCCCTTACTAAGTACTACTACAATGCATTATACCCTTACTAAGTACTATTCCAATACATCATTCCTTTACTAAATATTACTCAGTGATATTCCCTTAATACACTCTAATTCAAGACGTCATTCCCTTACTTACTAAATTCTACTACAACACATTTCCTTACCTTCTAAGTTCTACTCCAACATGCCATGCCCTTACTAAGTTCTACTCCAACTTACTATTCCCTTACTAAGTTTTAATCTAATGTGTCATGCCCTTATTAAGTTCTACTGTAATGTGTCATTCTCTTACTATTACTCCAACATGTTACGGGTCTATATTACATTATCAAAGTTTCTAAACTTTGAATCTGATATGGTCAGCACCATATAATCAAAGTCTTGAAACATTGAAAATGTAATAAAACACAACAACCTACAAAAACAAACTATTTAAATGCTCTAAGCAGGGGGGGCAAGCCACCCTGCATCCCCCACACCCCCAGCCACTTAAATATACCAACTCCAAGATCGCACTACAGTGCAGAAAAGGGACATCTTCCCTTTCCATGCTGTATGGAGATCTCCATTAAAAGACTTGAAGTTTCAAGACTTCAATCATATGGTGTCGACCATATCAGATTTGAAGTTTTGAAACTTCAATCTTCTGATATAGACCCCTTGTCATTGCCTTACTAAATACTACTCCAAAGTGTTACTCCATTACTAAGTATTATTCCAACATGTCATTTGCTTACTAAGTACTACTCCAATGTATCATTCCCTTACTAAGTACTAGTCCAATGTGTTATTCTCTTACTACATACTACTACAACGTGTCATACCCTTGCTAAGGGGTCTATATAATTTCCTTGAAGGCCCAATTCGCCGAATGCCTATTTGTCAAACTTAAAGCATTGAGTACCATTTCAGCAAAGAATTACATCATTGAAAGGATTTCTCCAGAAAAAAAAAACTACTTGGCCACAAGAGCGATAATAACACAAATTACATTATTTTAAACTCACCAAGGTGGGGGCTGCACTCCACACACCCACATTAATTGTATATTCCAACTCCAAGATTGCTAGGGTTACAACCTTTTAAGTGGGCCAAAGTGGGACATGGAGATGTGGCCAATATGACACTGGCCACACCCTCTATCATCTCATCACCACAGGACTGGTAAAGGAGATGCTGTTATGGGTACAATGGCTGGCTGCTGGAGTGGCTGGCTAGCTGGCTGGCTGACTGCTGGAGTGGCTGGCTAGCTGGCTGGCTGGCTGCTGGAGCAGCTGGCTAGCTGGCTGGATGCTGAAGCAGCTGGCTAGCTGGCTGGCTGCCTTCTGGAGTGGTTGGCTGCTGGAGTGGCTGGCTGGCTTCTGGAGTGGCTGGCTGCTGGAATGGCTGGCTAGCTGGCTGTCAGGCTGTTAGAGTGGTTGGCTAGCTGGCTGGCTGGCTGCTGCAGTGGCTGGCTAGCTGGCTGGCTGGCTGCTGGAGTGGCTAGCTGGCTGGATGGATGGCTGCTGGAGTGGCTAGCTGGCTGGCTGGGTACCAGAGTGGCTAGCTGGCTGACTGGCTGGCTGCTAGAGTGGCTATCTGGTTGGTAGAAGTAGCAGCTGCATGGATGAATGGCTGGAAGGATGGCTTAATGGCTGCATGGATGGTTGGATAGATGAATTAATGGTTGGATGGCTGGCTGGCTGGACAGATGGATTAATGGCTGGATGAATAGATGGCTGGCTGGATTGCTGTCTGGATGAATGGATGGCTGAATTGCTGGCTGGATTACTGGCTGGATGAATGGATGGCTGGATTACTGGCTGGATGAATGGGTGGGCTGGATTGCTGGCTGGCTGGCTGAATGAATGAATGAATGGATTAATGAATGGCTGGCTGGCTGGTTGGCTCATTAGGAAAAAAAAACAAATCTTGTTCTTTTTCTTTAGTGGCTCAAGAAGCACTAAAAACAAAACACTCTACAGCCATGATCTTTGCTGGGTTCTTCCTGCCCCAATCTGCACCCCCTTCATGAATTGTAGCCAATTGCTACATGATTCAAAGCACCCATACCTAAGAGAGATAAAACTGAATTGCCATGGAAAAGCCAACGATTCAGTGAGATCGAAAAGCAGGACTTTTCAAGTCCCACTACTTTGCACAGCGGGCAACAGGATGAAGCAGCTCAACCCGTGAGTATCCCACTGATAATGGGATGGGTGGCAATTTTAGAGATCACTTTACGTTTGAGAAAGGGCAAATTTGTTACAAAGGCCAACTATCTCCTTTCCCCTTGAAAATTTTTCGATGATGTAATCTGAAATGATATTCAATGCTTTAAGTTCAAAGAATAGATGTTTGGCAAATTGGAGCTTCGATGAAAGGATAGGTACCCCTTACTAAGTACTACTTCACCGTCTCATTTGTTTACTAAATACTACTCAGTGACATTTCTTTAATAAGTGCTTCTCCAACATGTCATTCCCTTACTAAGTTCTATTCCAACATGTCATTCTGTTACTAAGTTCTACTCCATATGTCATTCTCATACTTACTAAGTTCTACTCCAACATATCATTCCATTACTTACTTAGTTCTACTCCAACATGTTATGCGTTTACTAAGTTCTACTCCAATTTACCATTCCTTTACTAAGTTCTAATTCAATGTGTCATGCCCTTACTAAGGTCTACTCCAACTTGTCATTCCCTTATTAAGTTCTACTTGAACATGTCATGTCCTTACTAAGTTCTATGCCAGCGTGCCATTCCTTTACTAAGTTTTATTCCCAGAATCTCAGAGTCTCAGTGAAGGAAGAAGTTGATCAAGCACAACACAAGCACAACTTGTAGAAAAAAAAAGACAGTCTGGATGTAATAACCCTGTTATATGACCATTAAAAGTTTTTCCTGCAGATATGTATCAAGGCTCCAGGCTAAATCAAAATACAAACAGAGCCTAGTATAAGTTACAAGCATTATTTTTGGTAACACTGACAGAGCTAAACCTCCAGTGTCTTCCCTGGTCTCCATTCATATTAGATCTAGCTGAGTTTCTATTGAAGAATGAAGAGACAGTATTAGATATGAACATAATTTACATGTATTAAATTTGTCTCATTTTATATGATGCTATTAAACTGGTGTCTAAAGGGCTATCTTTTGTGCCTACAAATTTTCCTACCTGGGCTGTTCCAATTTAATAATTTATATTATGTAGGAATATTTCCCAAAGAAAATCAGTCAGGTTTCCTCCTTTTGCAGAGACTGCAATTAATAATAGAATGGTTAACAGTGACGGGTCTTTTGTAATTTGTATGGAGTTGTGTGATGAACTGGACTTAAGTAATATACTTATTTGTTCAGTTGATGTGAATACTTTGTTTACCAGGAAAATAAAACCTTTTAGATAAGGGATATGACCTGATTAAACTGCATCACATTATTAAAAGTAAGTTTTTACCTCTAAGTTCTAATTCTGTTATTAACGTTTTTGAAACAGTACATACTCATAGACATGAATTGTTTCAGGAGTTTTTCTTTGAAACCGTACATACATGTAGACATGAATTGTTTCAGGAGTTTTTCAAACATACTTGTTTCCTCAAAGAATTATATTTGACAAAAGACAAATAGTCTGCTTTAGATTTTCTTAAGCAACATTAAAAGAGTTGTGTGTAAGACAGACAAAAGGGGTATTGTAGCAGTTTTAAACAGATACAATTATGAGAAAACATGCAATATGTTGTTAAATAATGAATATGAAAAAGTAGGTCAAAACTGGTTACACAATTACAGTATGGAGTTATGAAATCTATTAAGCAGTGGGACTGCACTGGATTTTTTTAACAACAAAGGATGTATTTACTTTACATATCAATCAACCATTTAGGGCTGTTTTCATGCTACCCCCCCCCCCCCCAAGGTACACAAGTTCTCGTTAAATCCTTCTGGTCAGCTGATTATTTCAGGAGTAGAGGGGTTTCAATAAAATGTCAACATATTACTTGATAGCATCCTTAAAGAACTTATAAGAGAATCTGTATCATTTCTTAAACATATTGATAATATTGCTGATAATCAAAAACATTATATGGCAAGTGGATTGTTTTTGGTTTAGTCTAGAAGTAAAAGAGTTATATACTTCTATTCCATGTAGATATGGGATTGTTGCAGTAGTGCATTATTTTGGTGAAGGACCTTTTTACAGTTTTGTTTGACACATGATGTGGTTTCTTCAGAAATGGAGCATAGCTCTGGGGAACCTTTTGCTTCTGTATATGGTCATTTATGTATCGCTAAATGTGAGAGGAATTTCATGTATTGTGAAAATATATGTAAAAATCAGTCTCTAGACAATGACAGGTGCATTGATGATTTTACTATTGTCATGCAGGGAAAATAAAATGGATACCTTAAGATTTTTTGAAATTTTGAATACAAATGAATGGGGGATTAAGCTTGGTTATAAGATGACTGAAGAGGAAGTGGGCTTTTTTGGATATCAACTTAAGGGGACAGTTGGTGGGCTAATGTTGATTAATTGAAATCCTTTTGAGTACTATATGATCAAACAAACAAGAAAGAAACAAATTTTACTGGCAGTGGAGTTTTCTATTTTCTGTACTGTTGTGCAACCTCAGACTAGGTATATTTAAATTTGTGGCGTGGGGTGTTGCATCGTATGGAGAGTTGCAAGTAGAAAAAATTACTTTTGAGGTCTGGCAAAACTCATTTTGCTCCTTTCCTGTCAATTATTCAATACTCGATCTAAGTGCTGTCCATCAATCGATCAGTTGATTTATCCAAATTGGTGTGGTAATCAGAAGTAGTCTACTTATAGAACACACTTCAGCTAAAAGTATCTTGCATGTATTAAGCTGTAATTTGCCCCCCACCCCCATCCCCACTCATTTAGTTATTTATTGGCTTCACCTCCCTTAGGGGGATTATTAGGCTGAAATAAAATACTATTGATACTGCTGCCCTAGCAAGTCTGCTGAAAAAACTTAAGCCAGACTAAAGAACATTGAAATGTAATGTTGGACAATCAGTGTATTCAGGTACAGGAGTGTCTGAGGTTCTATACAGAGGGGCATCTGATGCCACAAGTAGCAGTCTATAAAAAATGATCTGTGTTACATTTTTGTGAGTGTCTTGATAAGATTATTAGAAAGCACTGAAACATAATATTGATAGATTTATGCCTGAGAGAGATTTTGCCCAAATATCCAAATTTGTTGTACACTAGACCCTTCAACTTAGCAAAATGTTATCATCTAACGTTCCATCATGGATTCAATAGGAATGTACTGGATGTAATAGGTTCATAGGTTCATACATTGGTAATAGGCTATCGGCCCTAGGGCCTATACAAGCTAAGCCATAACAATTCCCTGGCTATTTCTTCCCACACTATTTACTTCCCTGGACCCCTGTCTAGCAGAGCGACTGACATGATCCCCGGGGTTAATTTCCTTTCTCCCATCCAATCATCAAGGTTCCTTTTGAAGAGGGCCAAAGAGGCGTTCTGTTTGACATGTATGGGCAGTCTATTCCAGAGTCTGGGGAGTCTCTGGGTCAGGAACCTATCCCTCCAGCATGTTTTGTTTATTGTGATGTCAAGATTTAGATCCCTGGAGCATGTGGCTCTGAGGGATTGAAATTCCTTTAAGTGTAGCATGTCCAACAGCTCTGGATTTGACATGGCCTTGTATGTTAAGCAGAGATCACCTCGGAGTAGATGATATGCGACAGAGTATAGCTGGAGTCTTTTAAGGCGGTCAGCATATGGCATCTGCTTTAGGCCCGTGATTCTTTTAGTGAGGTATTTCTGCGGCCTTTCCAGTTGTTGCAGATGTCTTGATAGGTACATACAAAACTGGGCGTTGTATTCTATAATGGGTCTAATGAGGGATGAGTACAGTGGGACAATGACCTACTTTTTCCTAGATGAAAAGCCCTTAGTGATGAGGTGTGCCACATAGAAGGATTTCCTGACTGTTGTGGCGATGTGGTTATTGAAGGTGAGACCACTGTCCACTTGTGTCCCTAAGTCTCTTATCACACTTTCAGTATTTAGTGTACTGCCACCTATGTGATAATTCATGGGTACATGTTTTTTCCCAAAGGAGATAACTATACATTTCTTGGCATTGAGTTTGAGCCCAAGGCTCTGACACCAAGCATCTGTTTCTGTAAGGTCCTTTTGTAGAGTAATACAATATAATATCTAAATATGTTCCAAAATGCATGAAAGTAAATATTAATGGGAAAGTGAAACTCAAGGAATGGTTTACCTGCCAAAAGCTAAACAGCATGTTAAGGAAGTAAATGTAAGTGAATAGAGGAACATTAGTTTGAGTTCAGAAGTTATAACTCTGTGAATACACTTGTATTACATGCTTTTGAGTCGTTTGATGGGAGTGCAGATGAATTTAAGTTTCTTGTTCTAGCTACTTTGCATTTGCCTTGGAAGAGGAGACACTGTGTATCCATTAAATGAATTAGAAGCAAAACTGGTTTTAAAATATAGTATTTTATTGCCAAGATGCCCGAGTGATAAAGTATCACTGTAGCGTTTCATTAAATTGAGTTCACTGTTTTATTTATTGTTCATTCATTGTATTTTTGTTTCATAAATTGACTGTAATTAATGTAGGTCCATCTTTAAAAGTTCAAGGAATTAATTAAGTAAGGTTCTATATGACATTCAGCTGAAATGCTAGAGTGAATAAACTATTATTTCTTCCTACTTGTTCTTGTGATAGTATGTTTATAATTACACTTTTTTGAAGTGTGAAGAAATAAAACTCAGTAATACCATGAATTTCAAACAGAGACAGCTGAAAGTTATTACGACAAAAGTGCCAATTGTCCTTAGGATTCATCCTAGGCAGCATCTGATGCCATCTTTGTCTTCAAGGTTTGAACAACGTCTTTTAAAGGCATGCCAAGCTGAAATACTAATTATCTTTAAGACACTTTGTATTTTGACTGCATTAATTAAAATCTGACCTTTTAACATTCTTACTAAGTGGTTAACTGCAAAATAATTTAAACTTTGACCAGTGTACATCTACCAAAGTCAAAAAGACAAATAGTGGGGCTCATCTAATTCTAAAGGGCATGTCTAACTATTCCAGGGAAATCATTCTACTATATTATATCTTACTTTTTGTAGTCTGCAAACAAGTATTCTGAAAGGGTATAATAATGTCTTACTAGAAAAATCATAGGGTTGGAAAAATGTAACTGTTCCAAAAGACTTCAGGAAGTGTCATTACGTTTTTTTTTTCTTATAAGTTACTTAAGAACTGACCTTTGCCTAGTCTATAATACAAGATATAATCTGGTTCTGTTTGAAATTCTATGGCTGGATCACTTCAGTAAGATGACAAATGTTAGATTAAGGAACATAACACTAAAAATAAACATTAATATGAGAAAAAAGTGACAGACCAATTAATCATAGCTTTCCAAGATTCTGGAATAAGCTTTCCTTTAAAATCAGAAAAAGTTAGTTATTAATGCAGTTTTGTTTAAAAATTGAAAACATAATTAATGTCCTTCAAAAATGTCTTGATACATATATATATATATATATATATATATATATATATATATATATATATGAGAATTAGAAAATATTAACATGGAATTATGGCAGTCAAGCTTTTTGAAAGCTACTAGGTCATAAACTGGACAACTGAACCAATGAGCCTGCCATTTATGGCATGGTTTAAGATAAAGTGAGACCAGACCATTGTCATGCCACAGGATTTGACATATGGTTTAGCAAATGATTAGCCTTTCAGGACTTCAGATTCACTGGGGATCCACTTTGAGGGATACAAACCTAGCATGGTAGCTTGCATCAGTCTGAGAATAGACACCGTGACACTTAGTAACAGGTCTAGCATTTCTTCGGTAAGCATTTATAATATGCAAGGGAGTAGAAAAACCCATGCTGAAAATACTGCACTACCCTCTAAAATATCAGATAATTCATTGATATGAACTGCTAGTGAGAACAATATAAGGATTGTGGGCAAAACTACAACACAGCATTAATAGAGATGAGACAAAAAAGGGAATACAAAAGAAAAAAAAGGAAGATCGTGAGCATCAGTGCCCACAGTCTAGGCAAAACATCTACATGATATAATCACACTGATGTCTGAATATATGGCTGTTATAAAAACATGAAACATAGATAATTATGACTGGGATGTAAATGCTAATTAAATTCTAAAATATCTGAACTTGTACAGTGTCTTTACAGGTATCTAAGAGGAGATCTTATTCAAGTATATAGGGCATTTAGAGACAGCAACCACTGGGCATGTTTGGGGTTATCAAAAAGTACTAGAAAATCATCAGACAACCTACGTAGAAGATTCTATAAGAATGAGAACTGTAATAATTGGTTCTCTGACAGAGTAGATGATGCATGGAACAGACTATCAAATTATATTAAAGCAAGTACTAGTGAAGATATTTTTAAGAACAGCCTAGATGCTTATTATGGGAACAAGTGTTTTGGTATATCGGCAAGCCAGAAGGTCACTAATGCCTGTGACTGAAATATCTGTATGCATGTATGTATGTATGTATGTATGTATGTATGTATGTAAGTATGTATGTATGTATGTATGTATGCAATGAGATATAAAAAGCGCAGGAGGAAAGGAATGAAAAGTGGAAATACATAACTACATTTATCTATCTATATATATATATATATATATATATATATATATATATATATATATATATATATATATACATATACACACAGACATATGTGTGTGTGTGTGTGTGTGTGTGTATATATATATATATATATATATATATATATATATATATATATATATATATAAAATACATATGTATGTATGGATCTACTTCAAATAATCAGATTGTCACTTACCAGAAACAAAAGGACGAGACAACTTTGCCGAAAAGTTACTTTCACAACACTTGAATTACTGCAATTTTACTCCGTGAAAGGAATCTCTTGGCCACCATGACAAAATAAATAAACCAAAGGAAATCAAACACACCTAAGTGGGAGGCGTCACCCCCCCATACCCCCCTTAACTAAATATCCCAACTGCGAGATCATACCACAATAGAAAAAGAGCAAAGTTTGCCAAGGTAGCCAAGTGTTTCCTTTCCCGGAGTAAAATTCTGGTGATCCGAATGTTTGGGAAAGTAGGTTTTTGGAGAAGTCATCTGGTCCTTTTAAGCTTTGGGTAAGTGAAAATTCGATCATGTAAAGGGGATCCATATATGTATATCGATACGTATATGTGGGTCTACTTTACTTACCCAAACGCCCACATCACCAACTTTCACTTTGCGAGACAAATGGACCGATAAATCAGAAGACCGACATCTGGAACACTGACATTCCACTCGAGGTGAGTAACCACTTGACCATTCTGTTGAACTTTTTTCCTTACCCCCACAGTAGTGCTATCTCAGAGTTGGTATATGTAGTTGGGGGGTGTGCCCCCCACATGGGTGGGTTTACTTTTGTTTGTTTTTTTTTTTTTCGGGATGGCCAAGTGGTTACTTACCCAGTTGGTGTTCCAGATGTCGGTTTCTGGTTTATTGGTCCATTCGTCTCGCCCCCACTATCTCTACTTTTATTTGACTAAAAACCACACCCCTCTTAGCTCTAAGCCAATCGCCCACACCCAATCAACTAACCTATCTCCTCCCACAACTCCATCCAACAGCCACTATTGCACTACCACTTCCAGGTCCTACATACCCTGTTAGATTAATCCTACACTACAAAATGGGTAAAGTAGTGAATCTTGTTATTCCATTACTATTGCCTCTTTTAATCACTCTTTACTACTTATCGAGGTACGAAGACCAAAAACTCAAGGGATCCCATTACCCAAAGGACCAAACCTGTAATCTCCTACATCATCTCTCGAAAGAGACCTCTTCTGTTTACTACATAGATACCCTAAGCAAAAAAAGCCTACATCTTACCCAACCATACACAAAGGCAACAACATCTAAACGTGGACTAAAGGTACTATATAAGCTCCAAAGACTCCTATACCATTTGAAGAAATGTATCACCAAAGATGGTGATATACATCCGAACCCAGGCCCATCCACCCATCCTGACTCAGTCTCTTCAATATCAGCCCAAAGATCAGCTAGCTCCCTCCTTATCTTCCATCTTAATCTAAGAAGCCTAAACAACAAGGTTCATAATCTTCATGCCTTGTTAGCCATACATCTCCCCGACATTATGTGTCTAACAGAAACTTGGCTCAAACCAGTCACAAAGGATGAAGAGATCCTCCCACCTGGGTATAATATTCTCAGGATATATTGGGGAAAAAAAAGGGGTGGGGGCATAGCTGTCATGTATAAAAGTACCCTTAATATCATCTTGAATCCTATCCAACCACCTAAGGTAGCTAAAGCAGAGTTAATTGCCCTAAAAATATGCTTAAATAACCAAAAAAGTATTAATCTTATTGTAGTTTACATTCCGCCAGGGAATAATTTAGAAACTATGGAGATAATACTAAATTGGATAGCCTCAAACTACCCTCAGGAGACCATTGTACTAGGGGATGTTAATATTGACTGGGCCCAATGCTCCGCACAGACCAACCCCATGTCCATTAATCTACATGGCTTCTCCCAAAATATTGTCTCCCCTACAAGAATAGGAACTGCTCTCCAAAAAGAAAGTATAATTGATTGGATTCTTACTAATAAAGAAGCACGCAAATATACTACTGGGACCCTCCCAAATGATCTCAGTGACCACCACGTCACCTACATAATAAAAAACAAATTTACCAGCATAAACCCCCCTTTATATAGACTTGTCAGAAATAAGAAGAAATTAGTTCCAGCACTATTCCTAACTGAACTTAGATCCTGTAACTGGTCCAAGCTAAAAACCCTGCCCCTTGATGAGAGTGTGACATTTTTTACTGACACATTCCTCAACATTCTTGACTCCCACGCACTTAACAGACGATCCGCATTCAAGACTCGGATAGCACCATGGCTAACTAGTGAAACCAAATCCAAAATCAAACTTAGAGATCAGGCCTGGGACAAATGGCGAACTACTAAGGCACCTCAAGATCGCATTAAATTCCAGCAACTTAGAAATGCAACAAAAAAAGACTCCACCCTAGATAAAAATAACTATTTCTGTCACCTCCAAGATAAGCACCAGAACAATCCAAAGAAGTTCTGGGCAGGCTTAAACAACCTCCTCCACTCAGGGAAAGCATCTACTCCCACCCCAGAAACACTTATTGGAAAAAACCCAGAAGAGGTCGCCAATACTTTTAACTCCTTTTTCACTGAGACCATTCAGACCCTGGCTAATCAACTTCCCCATCCTTCCTCCCCCCCAACTAAGGTTAATGATGAATCTCTACCCTTCTTTACTCTCCAGCCAGCTTCCACCTCCTATATTAGATCTCTACTGAAGAAACTTAAACCAACCACCCTGTCGGCCGACCGACTCCCAGCTGAATACCTACAAATAGCAGCAGATGTCATAGCATATCCCATCTCAATTCTAATTAACCGAACTATAACTGAGGCCACTATCCCCTCCATTTGGAAAGTAGCCCATGTCATCCCACTTCATAAGGGTGGCTCCTCTACTGACCCATCAAACTATAGACCTATAGCAATACTGTCGCCAATAGCCAAAATCCTGGAAAGATGTGTTCATAAACAACTCCTTAACCATCTCACCCTAAATAATCTACTGTCCAAATCTCAGCATGGTTTCAGACCCCACCATAGTACGACCACCGCCCTCCTCTCTTTTACCGACTCAATCAATAAAAACCGCAATAACAAAAAAATTTCCTCAGCCCTCTTTCTTGACTTGTCAAAAGCCTTTGACATGGTCAATCACCAACTACTGCTCCACACTCTTGAAACCTTACACCTTGATTATCCGGCCCTTAACTGGTTCAAAGCTTACCTCTCTGGAAGACAACAGGCAGTTCGATGGGAAAATAAGCTCTCTCAACTGTTGCCGAATACCATAGGGGTCCTCCAAGGCTCCATACTTGGTCCTCTTCTCTTCTCTGTATTCATAAATGACCTTTACTCAGTCATCCCTAAGGCCACCTGCATCCAGTATGCAGATGACTCCACATTGATCTGCTCGGATATCTCCCTCCCTGACCTACAAGTAACAACCCAAAACTGTTTTACTATAGTTGAAAAGTGGCTCTTGGAAAGGAAACTCATTCTAAATCCAAAAAAAACCAAGTTACTAGTATTTTTTCCCACCTCAGTTAGTCCATCAGTCCAACTTACACCCCAATCCAATAATTGTCCATTCCTTGTTCAATCTATTAATGGTACCATGATTGAGCCTGTTACCAACACTAAACTATTAGGAGTCACCATTGATAGTAGGCTTAGATTTGATATGCATATCAGTCAAACCATAAAGACTGTAAATAAGAAACTTGGATCCTTGTATAGAATTAAAAACTTTCTAACCCCTACTGCCAAACTAACTATCTCTCGCACGCATTTACTTTCCACTTTATTTTATGCCTCTCCTGTGCCTTCATTCCTTAACAATAGTGAGATCAATAAACTCTCTGCTGCCTACAATCACATCACCAGATTTGTAGTAGGAGGTCCTTACAGAACTCATCACTGCCTTAACCTAAGGAAACTTGACTGGCTAGAACTACCCAATCTTCTCAAACTAAACCAACTCACTGAAGCGTTTAAAATTATTAAGCAACCGGATAAAACCCCCTCCTTGCATAATCTTCTGATTCCATACTCTAATCTAAGCTGTCTTCGCTCCTCACATAGAGTCCTGGTCCAAACCATCAAATCCAACAACTCTGCTGGAGAAGCCCTTTTTGCCAACTCTATAGGAAAAGTCTGGAATTCCCTCCCCAATAACTTAAGACTTACTACATCCCAATGTCTATTCAAAAATAATCTTAAACAATTTTTTAAAAAACATTGGCTGTGCCCATGTAATAACCCAGACTAGTTCTCTCTGACACTCAACTAGTAGCATTCTCCACCTGTTTTACTAGGTGTTTTTTTCTTTTTCTTAGTCTAAAGAATTTGTAAACTCACACCCACTAAATTCCACCTCCACTGGTACTTATGAAGTCAAGCTCCCCATTGCCTGACTTGACTCTACAAGGGATGGGTAATAGTAACCTAGAATATCAACTACACTGTATTTTGAACTGTTATCTATTCACATGGTAGCCAAGTGTATCTAAAACAATTGTGAAGTATTTTTGTGTATCTCTAATTTTGTTTATGTGTATCTCTAATTTTATTTATTTGCATTAGGAAGTGTATTTATCTGCATGTAAATGAAAGTGTAACTTTTTCCTCTGTGGAGCTTTTCTCCCCGGGCCTCCGCTGAAAATGGACATGTATCCAGTCGGACCATCCCGGTCAACAAATGTAAAATAAAATAAATAAAATAAATAAATAAATAAAGTCAGTGATGTGGGCATTTGGGTAAGTAAAGTAGATCCATAGATATATATATATATATATATATATATATATATATATATATATACACACATATATATATATATATATATATATATATATATATATAAAACACAATTGAAACACTAAAATGTCAAAATGCAAATCACAAAGCATAACGTCTCAAAATTCAGCATATTGAAAACTATGTTATTTGGTTTTTTTTGTGTGTTTGAAATTTGCGTGCATTGAGGTTCTTTCTCAGTGCATGCATGGTAATGTGTCATTTGTGTTGTCGACCTTTTGTGGTCAGCTTTCTTGCTGTTGAACTTGTTGAGTTGTTTACCAATGTAAGTATACCCATATATATTTATATATATATATATATATATATATATATATATATATATATGGTTCCCCTTCACAATCCCAAATTACTGAATGCTCAAAATTCAGTAACTCGAGACTGTAAAGTCGAAAATGCAGAAGCGTGAATCTGCATAAGCGTGAATTCAAATACCTCAAATTTGCGCTTATGCATGTCAGCTACGGGACGGGAAGTGTGTGAGTTGGGATGTTTTGCAGAAGTGAAGGTAAGTGAGTGTATGTGTGTGTTTTGTAAGTTGTGCGTGTGGGTTAGGGTAGGGAGGTGGGAGTATTAGTGTGAGTGTTGGATGTGTCTGTGTATGTGTGATGTGTTTGTGTGTGTGCGAGGCAGTTTAAAATGTCTATGTAGTGTTTTTTTTTTTTTTTGTGTATTAGTGCAATCTCAGAGTTAGAATATATAAGTAGGGGGGTGTGGGGGTGCAGGGGGGCTTGCCCCCCTGTGTACATGAAGTGTAGGGCTTGTAGTTTATGTTATGTGGGTTGTATGGTGTGCGTGTTGTGTGGTTTATGTGTTCTGTATGTTCGGAGTTTATTGTTTTCGTGCTTGTGGTTTTCGGGATTTTTGTTGGTTCGACTTTATAATTTCAAGTTACTGAATTTCGAGCATTCAGTAATTCGATATTATGAAGGGGAACCATATATATATATATATATATATATATATATATATATATGTGTGTGTGTGTGTGTGTGTGTGTGTGTGTGTGTGTGTGTGTGTGTGTGTGTGTGTGTGTGTGTATATATATATATATATATATATATATATATATATATATATATATATATATATATATATATATATATATATATATATATAGATAGATATTTGTAATAAGCATACACACACGTGTGTGTGTGTGTGTGTGTGTGTGTGTGTGTGATATATATATATATATATATATATATATATATATATATATATATATACATACACATATATATGTTTTTTTCATGTCTTTTAAATAGAGAAGAAGTAATGTGAATCTCATTGGAATAGAAGGAATTCAGAAAATGCCCAACCCACTGCTCTAACATCATTAGGGCTAGAGTGAGAGACAATTATGCAGCTCAAGGTATAGGTATCTGATGAATCACATCCCTGAATTCAGGATAATTCTTTACAGGTCATATTTAGATGTTGTGGTTACAAGAGCCAATGGCAGATGATGATCTGAAAGGAATGGATAAATCAGCATTGCAGATTTGAATCAACTGCCCTTATGTCAGATCAGCTCTTTACAGGTCTTATTTAGACTTCCTAGTAATAAAAGCTAGTGGCAGATGATGATCTGAAAGGAATCGACAAATCAGCATTGCAGATTGGACTTAATGCTTTGCAGAAGTATTGTGAGACCTAGCCAAACCCTTATGTAGCCTGTACATAACAAAGCTGGGAAATGATTTAGGAAGTCACAGCAGCGCTTCTACAACCATTTACTTGGGTTAAGTTTGTTTATAATAAACATGGCCTGTGGAAGTAGTGAAAGTGTGTTTATTAATTATTCTTTTTTGAAGCATGAAGAACTAAAACTCAGTAATACCATGAATTTCAAACTGAGGGAACAGAACGTAATTAAGGCAGAGGTCAAAGGTTGGAAGGGGTAAATTGTTAAACATTGTGGTCAATAACAGCTGTTAAAAGGTTGTTGCTGCAGTTTAATATTTACTTTATACTTGCACAAAAACTAGGAAAGTATGCACTAGCAGAACTGAATTATTTTTAAATTGTGATGTCACTCATTTCTGAGCCATTGTCATCAACAAAAATCACATTTCTGATTTTATGCGTGAACAATATAGCAATAACCCACGCCTGGGTGTGGGTAATGCGGGATTTACCCACGGTTGGCATGGTTTGGTCCCGAAGGCGAAGCCAAACAAAGACAACCGTGGGTAAATCCCACATTACCCACACCCAGAAGTGGGTTATTGCTATTATACTATGACATTATTTAAGAAAAAAAACAATTACTTTTCTTAAATAATGGCATTGTATAATGCCTCTTTGCTGCCCTTCCGCAGCTGTCTGGCATCCGCGGCAGTTCTGATGTACTGCGCATGCCTACGCAGTACATCAGAGCTGTGGCCAAAAGCAACAGAGAAAGCAAGATCTCTGTTGCTTTTTTACTGTTTCGCTATATTAAATGGGTTTAACATAGCGAGACAGCTTTAAAATAAGCAACGGAGATCTCCGTTGCTTATTTTAAAGCTGTCTCACTATGTTAAACCCATTTAACATAGCGAGACAGGTTTAAAAAAAAGCAATGGAGAAAACAAGATCTCCGTTGCTTTTTACACACTCTGTCGCTATGTTAAAGGAGTTTAACATAGCGAGACAGCTTTAAAAAAAGCAACGGAGATCTCCATTGCTTTTAGACAGTGTTTTAAAAAAAGACTTATACTAATGGAAAAAGTCCAGGCGACCGGACCTTTTTCCATTAGTATAAGTCGATTTACAACGTGCCAATCAGTGTGCACGTTTTGGAATATTAATGGGGGGTCATGGTATAATGGTGATGAATCCTGTAAGAATAAAAAAACATCTTGTTGAAATCCAGATTCCAAACCAGAAGCTAATGTGTATGGAAAATAGCTAGCTGTTTCAAATATGGAAACAATAGAAATATCATGTTTGACTCTGTTTAACTACTGTAAATGAACAGCAAGAAAATATGCTACATAAACAGGCTACCAAAAGAGAAGGTTCTATGTTAACTGAAAAACATGTTTTATGTGCCTTTATATTAATGTATATGATGGTTTCACCTTAGTGTGAAAAAAGAAAATCTGTATATTCTATAAACATGAAACATTCTTCAGCTTGCTGCAAAGCTCACAGACAAACTAATTCCTAAGCACCCCATCTGTTGTAAACATTGACTTTAGGTGCTTCATGGGTGGATGGATAGATGGATGGTTCTATACAAAAAGACATGATAATAATCAACTATCTGATGAATATAAGTCGACATAAAACCTGCTAAGTTCTTTGTAATCTAGTAAATATTGCACAAAGCTGTGTTTGGATATTTCATTCAGCTTGTTTCCATACTAATTACAACTACACCTGCTTCTTATTTAAAAGCTTGTACTTGTGTGTGTGTATGTGAGTATGCATGCAAATGCATGTGTGTTTATGTGAGCATGCATGCACATGCATGTGGGTGTATGTGAGTATGCACGCAAATGCATGTGTGTATGTGAGTGTGTATGCACATGCATGTGTGTGTATGTGAGTATGCATGCAAATGCATGTGTGTATGTGAGTGTGCATGCACATGCATGTGTGTGTATGTGAGTATGCATGCAAATGCATGTGTGTTTATGTGAGCATGCATGCACATGCACGTGGGTGTATGTGAGTATGCATGCACATGCATGTGGGTGTATGTGAGTATGCATGCACATGCATGTGTGTATGTGAGTATGCATTCACACGCATGTGGGTATGTGAGTCATGTTTGTCTTTGTGAGTATGCATACACATGCATGTGTGTGTGTGTTTATGTGAGTATGCAAGCATATGCATGTGTGTTTGTTTGCATAGGAGAAATTAATCTATTACTCCGTTTTTTTTTTTCAGTTTCCTCTTTATTCTCAGTATGCCTTACCTGACAGTGATATAAAAATTTTCTTTTGCCCTTTTGTTGCTGGTATGTCCTGCCGCGATGAAATGGGAAAGGCAGATCAATAATTTGTCAAGGTGACACATTTTGTAAAGGTTATATTTAAGTTGGCATGTTGTAATTGTTACTGAAATATGTTTGGCAGCGAATTCAGTTCTGTGATGGAAAGGGAAAACTGCAATGAAGATAATGGTAATATTAAACTATGGTTTGACAAATAACTTTTTGATTGCTCTCAGAATCATAGTCCTCCACGACTAATACCTAAAGTAGAAATATTTCCATAAATTCAACTTTAGCCAGAAAGCAAAAATGCTCTAATTTTTTTTCTATCATTTGGAGGAAGTTTGTGACATTTTGCCCAGTGTACCTGACAGCTAACTTAATAAATGCCAAGGTAACGACAAATTGATGGAAAAGTTAATTTAGTACTTATCGAAGTTTTGTCACAAACTGGTCTTTTTTAGTCAAATGTGACAATTTTCAGTGCTTTCTGGAAATCATTCACACAAACACAATTCAGTGCACCAGATTCTGGGAGAGTAAATGATTTGGCTATTACTCTTCCTTTTATGTTGAATGCATTGTTGCACAGTGTTTGTATGGGTGGGGGCTTGCTTGTCAGGACATAAAAAGTAATTTGATAGCAGTCGTTAAATGCAGTCTAAATTTTCGTTCATTAGACATGATAGAGTCGTTACTATACTGAAATGTTGGAATCTTCAGGGGTACTTATGTTATATGAAAGTAGAGATACATATAGAAGCTTTGCCATTGTTGATTTATGGGTCTAGGACCACAAATTCAAGAAAAGAAATAACTTGCCTCCAAAAACTCAAGAATACAAAAAGACTCTTTCTACACACTTTCCCAAAATGCACACAATATAATACAATACCTACTTTTTTAAAGGCAGACAAACCCACATTCATTACAAAATAGGAGGCAACAACCCTAACCCTGAAAGAAAACCTGAACCTATCCTAGCCTTAAACCTCTGACCCCAACTTAAACCAAACCAAATGCTAACATTAACGATAACCAAAACATCAATTCCATCCATACCCCAAATCTAACTCTAAAATCATTGGCTTGATATACCGCATTTGATTTAGTGGCATCTCATTTATTTTAATATTTGCTCAAACAAGTTATTTTTCAAAAGTATTTGAACATCCTACAATTAAACATGAAGCCAAACTCCATTATTCACCATATTTGCGTTCTCTTTCAGTACACTTTTTGGCTATGTATAAAGTAAAGTAGTGAAGATGTATGTAGTTAGTTTTTAAGGTTATTTTGCACAATTAAAATAAAATCTTCCTCTGAGATAAAAAAAAAAAAATAACATAAATAAAAAGTAACTTATTATGGATAAAACTTACCAGAATCTGAAGTATTATAGCTATCACACTTTACATACTGTAAAGAAATAGTCTGAGATTCATGAACAAACTGCATGAGGTACAAAGCTGTGCAGTACTGCAGTACAATTGTACAATGTATAGTCCTTAAGCAGATATAATGCACAAAGGGGATTCACAGAGCAGGTGGTATGACAGCCTGGCATAGGTGAAAAAGTGTGCATGAATAAAATAAAATGACACAACTGTGCACAATTCATCCACAATGTAAACTGATGTTTCAAACAGCATGCAGCAGCAATGTGATGTATGTGCAATTTTGGATTAAATGCACCCTTGGTGTAGTGCACTGAGCATTATATGGTACTAGTGAAATGGATGTGTACTCAGGCTGCCGCAGAAGTGACAATGCTGCACACAGTAGAACCTTGTCATGTCAGTTAACTGAGAAGGCTGCAGTTAGTGCTGTATTTACAGAGGCACACCTCTGATAAGTGCCACGTGGACCTAACCATCAGAGGACTGTATAAGTGCTCCATTCTGTTAGATGCCAAGATTTCAACAAACTCTGTGTTCTGACCAGTGATACTGAGCATGACATCATTTGTCTATAACAACATCAGGATACCACCTAGGCCACAGGAAGTGGTGCACATTAATAGGGAGAAGCATAGTCTCATGACTTTCTATTCATTTTAGTTCAGTTAGTTATATCACGAATGTCCATGTCTAAAACTATGGTGCTTTTTTTTTTTAATATATGTATGTACAGTTGACCGATGAGCAAATGATGCCAAGCATTTACCAAGGGGACAATGCCACAGAAACATTTCATCGATAAGTGCATTCAAATAACATGCAGCAGTGTTGGTTGTTCAGTTATATAATACGTAACCATATGGATGGACATGTACATTTTGAGGATGTGATAGGCGCATCTTTATTAATGAACATTATACAATTCATATTACTGATAACTTTACTGATTCTTAAGTACATTTCAGGTATTCAAGATGTGTAACGTTATGGGTGGCCATGTACATTTCAGACATGTAATGATACTTACGAACATGTAAATTATTGGCATGCAGCATGTGTAGCCCTATTGATAGACACGAATGTCATTAAATGCATGTCATTTGTAACTTTTGGAGGGTGAATTTACATCAGTTAAATGGTATGGCAGGGTCAGATGCCCTAAGCTATGTAATTGTAGAACAGAGAAAGTTGTATATATTGCTCATTGCTTACAGTGCCCGTCTCTCTATACTGGAAAAATGGAAAGGGCATTAAAGTTTGAATTTACAAGCATTTAAGAAATGTGAACAAACAGGATACTGGAAATGGGGTGTGGAAACATTTTCAAAGAAACAAAGGACATTGCTTTGTTTTCTTTATTATTGACACTGTAGAAGTAAATGTTAGAGGGGGACTGTGGAAAGTTAAACTCGAATGTAAAGAATCTGAATGGCAGATAAAGACCAATGCTACTGGTCTTTACAGCCTTAATGACTCAGTCTCCCTTTCTTGTTTTCTTAAGTTGAAGGCATTAACATACTGACTATTGCACTTTAAACATTTAGTGTTATGCATTGAACAGCAGCATTGCTTTACCAGTTTTTGTATTAACTTTTTCTAGTGTTTTATTCATGTATATATTCATATTCATTTTTTACATTTTTTTAGATTTCGTTATTTCATGAATTTTATAGATGATTTTAAAAAGGGATGGTTTGTTATTTATGTGTGTATACATATTTTGTACCATAACCAAAAAGGATGGAAACCGGAGAAAAAGTAACCAATAATCCACAACAATCTCCAGCGACAGCCGGGTACCCAATAAAGGCAGTCTCACAATGTAATTCCACTTAGTTTTATTAACAAAAAACAGGATTGAGTGCATTCATTTCCCTCCAGGAAACTTCATCAGAATCACGATACCAATTATGGTGATGGTTTAAATAACAATCAAAGTCCTCTCATTGGTCAAAAACATAAAAAGCAATCAATGAAAATGAAAGACTTCAATTAAGCATTCAAAAGCCCTCAAAACATTCAGATGTCAAAACACAAACAAAAAAAAAATTGTATGATGCCTCTCTAGTATGGTGGCTACATTACATTATAAAATAGAGATGCTTTAGTGACTTAGGATAATTAGAACCGAGATGACTGACACACTTAATTAGATCTTCAGAGGAAAGATCTTCCATGAAACACACTGCAGGGCCACCAAATTTTACAAAAAAAATGCCACTGTGCATAAGAGGAATAGGAAGATTAAACTGTTTTACATTTATTTATGCATACATTCTTATTCTAGAATTGTAGTCATGCCTTCAATTGACAGAAAAACACTTCTGCACATCTGCCTATATTGGAACTGGCCTAGTTTCTCCCCTCCCCAAATATAATCATGTTGTGTATAAATGTTTTTCAAGAAATAAGTCATATAATTTAGTCCTCTGCATATCTTTTGTAAAATGTTTTTTGGAGTGTACTTTCAGTATATATGGTAATTGCAGCATTGTACTGTCTTTTAGGTGATTGCATCATTAGCACAAACCTAATCTATATCTGAGTGCAATTAATGTAGTTCCACCAACAATAAGCTACAAAACAGGTTCATATTTTATATGATTATATGACTATTGTATTGTTTGTATTAATGTTTGTTTTTTTTCAGTCATCAAAAAGCCTCAGCACTTTGGCAAAAAACATGTGGCTACAGTGCACATTTTGTGCATGCTAAATCTTCTTCATAACTGGACGACAACCCTTGGGCTTAGTGAACCTTTTAATAACGGCTGGCATGATGCATTGCAAAGTAATGGTCTTCGAAATTTAGGGGTTCAAACCTAGGTGTATTAGACCGCTCAGGTCATAGCTGTTCAGTACAGAGGCTCAAGGAATGAAACACTCTGTGAGAAGCAGGTCCTTCACAACTCAGCATTTTGTGAGTTAGGCTGCACTGCCACAAGGGAAGATTGATATTACAGACTAACACATAACTATCGCCATTTCATTAACTGCAGATGGGGGAAGAAGTTGTTCAGACACACACACACACACACACACACACACACACACACACATGCCCTGTAGAATACTAGGATACTTTGCTTTCATCAAATCTAGATGTCTTGGTAAGCTTACTGACCTCAATAGGTAGCTGAAATGTGGCTTTGTTCCTTTCTGACTGCTTTAGTTTATATTTTATTGAAGCGTAATAGGGAAAATGTTTTTTCCAGATCGGGATGACTTACAGATTAATGACAAATGCCTTTTCCCTTCTCAAAGCTCTTTTTTATTTGTATAGGATTTCAGTAGTACTGCTATACTATGGTAGAAAGTGGGGAATGATGCTTTCATTTGTAGGTGCTTATTTTGCAAGACTTGTGGATTTAAAAGAAACATTGGTGGCACAGACTGCTGATTTCATTATCACAGTGCTTTCTTTTTTTCATTTAACATGACAAATAGCCCAAATATGAAACCGGTTGTTAGATGTTTTATTCAGATCCAGAATATAATGGGAATGATTATTTTCAAATATGTATTGGCTTAATGAATCAGCTTGTTAGACTAGTAGATTTAACATGACTGAGACTCCCAGGTTTGAGGTGTAGCCTGGCACACATGGCAAAAGAAGACATTTCTAAGATGTTAATCAGTATGGGCTATTACTATGTTATCATTAATGCTCCAGGATTATTATTGTTGATAGCTGTTGATGACCGATTTTTTATTAATGTAATCTCCAGCTGCAGCTCAATAAACTGATGAAGCTAATTTTCTTATTTTTCTCTTTTGTTAAACTGCATTTTTTGAGGAAGCCCAAACATTTTAAAACATTTGTTTTTCCTTGTGGAGCTTTCCAGGTCCATGCTATTTTACCTATTCCATCCACCTTGATATCATCCACTTAGCACCAAGCTTTCATTGCACATCCCTGTGTCCTTTTGTCTTTCCCTTATAGCTTTCTCTTCACATGCTCTGAAGTTCCTCTGGATTACTTTGCCTGCTTCTTACAATAGCTTCTTCAGTAAGAATGCATCATTTCATTTCAAATTGTTAAACCAGATCCCACCTAGAGGTTTTGGGATTCAGTACTCCATGGAATTTTTTAAATGTTTGATTCTACTGAAAGGTAATCCTTGTTGCTGTTGAAAAAGATGTTATTAACTGCATCACATGTACTATAGCACCATTAGTTCTTCATGATTTGTAGTTGTGGTTTCATATATGCAAACATGACTGTATTGTCAATGATTTGTACTTGAATGAACTGTTTAATCATTAGTTTTGGTCATATACCCAGGAGGTTAAGATGGCAGTGAGAGAAAGAGTGCTAACTGTCAATTATTCAGGTGTAAAATTCTGTAGTTTGGCTGTCAGATAAAGTGTCTGGACAGCTCATTTAGATTTCACTGAATAAGAATGTGATATCATATTTTCATGAGTTACTGGAAAAAGATGTATAAAAGTGAAACCAAGAAGTATACCAACTCCAAGGAACTACATGCTACAAAAAAAAAATCATCTTTGTATACACTTGATAAAAATACAAAGTACTAAGAAATCAAAAGAAATAGTAAAAAATTAATACTGTGCATAAATGGTTTATTGTGGGAAAAGAATCTCTAATAACATCTGCAGACAGTGAGATTTCTTGAAAACACAGCGTACCAAATATTGTGACCCTTCTAGCTCAATAGGTCACAATGTGTTTACTAATACTGCAAATGTAATACTGTAGTTATCATACCTCTCAACTGTACAGGTTTTCACAGAATGTCCAGATTTTTGCCTCATATTTTTAGTCCATTTTTCATAAAATTGTGGTTTTCTGGCAAATTTGTGGTAAATCATTAAAGACTGAAGATAGAAAATAATGACAGACATTTGAGTTTCAGACTTCATAACCTTCAGAAAATTCATGCTAATGCAAAACCTGTAATTCTATCTCCTTTCTAAGTTTGGAAGAACAATATTTAAAAATCACCCTTATTTTTGGGCATTTGTCCCACTTTTATTTACGGCTTTGTCCAGATTTTTTGCTCTAAGAGGTTGAACGGTATGGTAGTTATGCTTTGTTAGTGTGCACTCTCTAAAATAACTTTAGGTGTTTCTACAGTTTAAATAAAAATACAGTTGCTGTCTAAAAAAATTCAGGAATGTTAATTGCATCACAACATGCCTCTATTCCAAAAGACCATGATAACAAGATGTAACATTTGCAGTCAGCCTGTGAAAATATGAAAGTAGTTAAGTCATGCTTAACTGTAATAGAAGCTCATTTCAGATGCAATAATATGATTTAGACAGGACTTCCCAAGGATTTCTCTGCAACTATACTGACTCTGGCACTGAAACTGTTTTTCCTTCATGAAGCAGGACCTTCACCTTTAGTAACTAATATACAACGCAACGTATAGGCTTTACACAAGCATTAATGCCCAACAGGGTATGTGTCACTGTGTAAATAATGCATGACCAGGGGTGTTCTAAGGCCCAAACCATGGAAGGGTGTTATTTACACAGTAACACACATCCTAGAGGATATTATTAAACTTACAGAATGGGCTATCTGTAAAATTGTTGCATTTTGCACACTTATTTTTTATTACTATATTATTATTATTATTATTATTATTTTAGATTTTTTGATGTAAAATTGTTCCCCCACCTAATATTTCAACCTTGCAGTATATGTAAATGGTGTTGGAGGAAGTATTTTACATCCAAAATATAAAATTTTCAAAAAATGCCCAGATATTTGCTTCAGTTTTTTAGTCCCTTAGTCATAACATTTGTGGTTTGTTGGCACATACATTTGAGTTTCAGAAATTATTTCCTTTAGAAAATGCATGCTAACACAAATTCTGTTATTCTAGCAACTTTAATTTTATAAGAGGTATATGTAAAATCTGCTCCTATTTTTAGCTTCTCTCTCCCCTTTATTTTAAGCTTTTTTAAGATTTCTTGAGTTGAGAGGTATGCACACCTCTTAACTGCTGCCACTAATTGATCAGTCTCTCTCTCTCTGTCCCTCTCTCACAAACCCAAACACAATTCCACTTTCATGCACACAGTCATGCATACACACACACACACACACACACACACACACACACACACACACACACACACAAACACTTTTCTTTCTTCCCTTTTTAATGGTTCTTTTAATTTTACACTCACTAAACAGCAAAAACACTGCTTAGCAAGTGGAAAATAATGTCTCAATTGATTTCACTCTCACTTTCATGAATTCATATGCTCACACATACAGACATAAACACACACAAAAAAGCTTCTTAGTGAGTGTGAACTAATGGCGGTCATTAGTTTCCTTATAGTCCGAGCTCCACAGCAGCTTAATATGTTGCTATGAAGCGATGGACTCATTTTCAGTGGGCATTACCTGTACATTAACACCCTGCTGGTGAACGCTCATTCTCCAGTCAGAGTGACGATGTACAGGTTGCCCATTGTCTAAATAGTTTTAAGACATGATTTAGATGCACATTCCTAACTCTGCAGACACCAAGCACACTTGAAATGCTATGAAGAATAGACATTCTTTTAGTTGGCAACAATCAGAACTTAAATAAGGGCTGATTTGCCATCAGACATCTGAAAAGTAAGGTAGAGGCTGACTGCTTTTGTATAGCTTTTAATGTAAAATGGAGCCACGTTTAGTATGCTTTCCTTTTCATGTATATGATTTAATTGTAAGGCAGGTGATGTATGTAACACTAACACCTGCTTAGCAATCATTGAGGCATTACATGCTTGTTTTGTTAACTTTTGCCTATATTGGCATTTAAAGCCATTCTTGTAATATTTCTCAAGTAAAGAATCTTGAAGAAATATTGATTTATAGTCCTTATTAATGAACATTCCCAAATAAAAGACTTCTAGGCTTCTAAGCTATCAGTGGTAGATGCATGTAAGAGTGATTTAAATTTCATACAGCTTTCTAATTTGTACAATGTTGTTTGCATTCGGTGTTCAGAATCAGAAATACTAATATCTCATTGCTATTAGGAAACTCATCGAAGGATTTTGATGCAGTATATCTCCTGCAGTTTCCAATATCCTTCATATTTAAGGTATATTTGAAGAAAGCAGATAATTACAGTGCAAACTGCTATAAAAATATAATTTTGTTTGTGCTGCTGTTTTATTAATCAGATTTTCTAATTTATTAAATTTCTACATAAATGAACTTATCCTATTATTTTCATGTTCATGAATATTAATGAGGGATTTATGGTTATTGCTAAAGGGTTCTTAAGTGATTAGGAAGACATTAAAATGCTTGCAATGTCTAGACTGCAGAAAGGCTGCTTTACTTTAGATGTATGCTATATTATTTTAAAAAGTGCAAACCTGCTTCCCCCCCCCCCCCTCTTCCTTGTTAGTTCAAAATAATATAAAAAAAAACAGACAGACAGTTTTGTGCCTCTTTTAGATGTAAGTGTGTCCATAGACTGTTAGTTTAATTATTTTCACCACAAAGATGTTGCCTTTGTTGGACTAAACAGTAAATTATTTTAAGATCTATGAAATAGGATTGTTTGTATGTCATACAATTACTGGTAATTTATAGTGCTTTTAAATTAATTGGTAATAATTTCAAAATAATTAATACAAAAAAATACATCAATGTAGGTGGTCCATAATTGTAAGTCTTGTTGACTGATAGGGCTGCTACAAGATTTTATAAGCACCCAACTATGCTTATAATAAGATGGTTACTTAAAGTCTAATATTTATAATATCCATTATAGGGCTTGTCTGAGAAATCAAGTATGATAATCATTATCTGTATTTGCATCATAATGTACTAAACAACATATTCATAATCTGTGTAATACAAAATTCAATCTTAAATACTTCTTAACCTAGTGGTTTGTCTTATGTTTCCATATATACATCATCCACAAATGTTTATACATGATTTATATGTAATTTCAAGGGGTGTACTGACCAAACTACATACCCACAAAAATATAAATAAAACAAAAAATCCAGGATACTTCCCACAAATCCAGGATACTTCCAGAGTGTGGGGACACTCATGTGTATGTGCATGTGTGTGTGCATGCCACTCTTCATATAAGATTTTAAATCTAGACCCCCACCTGAGCTGGTGACAGCTGAGGTAGATGGCTAAGGTGAGGAAAAACTTAGCAATCACAGCCAACAATAATCATAAGGCCTTTTACAGCTACATACATAGCTTAAAAGGTAGGAACCAAGCATATTCCGAACTAGTGACTAACGGTTTCACACACACTGATCCTACAGAGATAGCAAACCTGCTAGTGGGCAGATTTGGTGAAAATTTCACTCGTTTATCCTCTACAAACTATCACAAACCTTGCCCCCAACTTCACTCCCCAACCTACATATCTGAAAGGCCTTGTCTAAGGCAAAAATCACAGTCTCTATCGCCATCCCAGGCTGTCTTCTAAACAAACTAAAGCATAAACTAGCATTCCCATTAAGTACTCTATTCAGTCATAGCCTAACAACTGGCTTTGTTCCCATGGAATGGAGAACCATAACAGTAATTCCCCTCCACAAAGGTGGCTTAGCAACAGACCCAGGGAATTATAGACCAATAAGTCTGACCAGCCTCATCTGTAAAGCCGTATTACTGGTTAACCTAGCAAACTGAATGTAAACCTGTTTGTTGTAAAATGGGTTGCTAACTAACTCACAAACCAGTCACACACTATCAAAGTGGGTGACTCCACATTAACCAGCAGATCTGTCACCAGCGGGATGCCACAAGGGTCAGTGCTGGGCCCCCTACTGTTTGGTATATACTTCTCAGAAGTTCAGGCCAAAACAAAGGGGTTGTGGTTGACCAAGTTTGTGGATGACTGCAAAGTGGATGCAATTACTGAATCCCCAAAGGATGTCAGTATGTAAAACAATGACTGGTGTCTTAGTTACAGTCTCAAACTGAATGCAAAGAAATGCATCATTATTTCCTTCAGTAAAAACAATGTCCCTTCACACTACCAAATTAACAACAATACCCTATGTACCTACGAAGTGGTAAGGGATCTGGGATCACAAGTGGTCTGCGACCTTAACCTTGACCACTATGTGTCTATTGTAGTAAGGAAAGCTTTCTACGTAGCACACTTGATTAGTAAAGGCATCACCTCTAGAGCAAAGGAGGTTATAAGCCCCTCTATACTCATCACTAATCAGGCTCATAATTGAGTATAATGCCCCTTTTGGCATGCACATTACAAAGCACCTGCAGCAATTGGTGAGACCGCAGAGGTTTCTAAGAAGATCAAGGGACTCCAGCATATGCCTTACAAAGACCGACTAAAATCTCTGTCACTATACTCAGTACCATATAGACTTCTTAGGGGAAACTTATGCCTGGCTTATAGCACAATCTCAAACCCAAGCCTAATGCATTTGCTACAGATCTGTGAATCAAACATGATTAGAGCTACCCATTCAAGAGAACTAAATATGGCCTGAAAATTGAATAGGATGTGCTGGAGGGACAGATTTGTCTCCCAGTGACTGCCTCATCTTTGGAATAGGCTGCCAATTCATATGAAGCAGAGCACCTCTATGACTCTGTTCAAAAGGAACCTGGACAAGTGGATGGGGCACTGTAAATTCTTACTGGGGATAGTGCCCACAACCCTCTAGAGTACAAAACAAATATGATTAAAAACAATATTTTGCTCCATTGATTGATTTCCTCTTTTCTGTTCATATAACATCCATGTAACAATATATATGTGCTCGTTTCTTTAAAACATTCATACCTAAACAGTTCCCAAAAACCCTCAGTCTTCTTACATTTCAGAAAATACAAGATCTGTCAGTTATGCTACTTTAAATACCTTACGTAACCTTTCTTCCTGCACTTTGTGTCATGTTTACTTTTACAGTTAATTTGTGCAATAATAATATCCATTAAATGTCCCTACTTTCCTAAATATTCTTAAACATTTTCTGCTTCTCTTTTTTAACCACTTTATCTGATCATCTAATTCTACCTATGGATACACAAAAGTATTCTCTTTCATTACCTTCTTATGCCAGTCCCTTTTACCTTCCTCCCCCTCTTTAGTTTACTCTGTATTATATTTTATAATTTCATTTTATCCTGATACTCTTTTAACTTAGAAATCTCACCTAATTTTTCCTTTATTTGGTCATTCAACCCAATCATACCTCCTCATATTTTTACATAGCAGCCTATCAATTACTTCTTCCTTTCATTGTTTTATTGTTTTCAAAATCCAAAACAAATGCTTGGACTTAAAATACACCACAGGATAAACTAAGCTCAGTCCTCCTGTTGTACACAACTCCTCTCCTCACAAGATTAATTTGTGATCCCAAGAAAAAACCTAAACACAATCTCCAGTAATTCTCTCAGATTTAACTGAAAACACATACGCCCTTCCTGCTTGCACTAGTTTTCGCATTATATATCCATTTCTTGTACATGCCTTCTTATAAGACATTTGAAACACTTTCCAGAACAGTTACATTCCACGTCTCATGTAAAATATCTTTCCAGTGATTCAGAATTATTGTCTGCCATACCTTATTCAATACATGCACGTTACATTTTGCATGCATTATGCACCTTCTATCTTTACTACTTACTCAAAACCTTTACTTTTTCCTTATTTAATTTCAAACCTATCTTCAATAATTGTTTTCTTACTTCTACCACCACCTTTTACATCCAACCCTTATTCCTTACTACCATAACTAAATTGTTTGCATATTGCCATCAACAGCATTAGTCTAAATGTTTCCCTTATTTCCCACCTTGCCTTATTTGTTTTACATAAATAATTTCCCTATTATGGCATTCATCATAATGCAAAAATGCTTCCATTCAATGCCACCCATGCTTAACCCCACCCCTCATTTTCACTCTTATTCTCTTTCTCACCTATCCATTCATTCGTTCACAATTATTCCCACCCAAACACTTCTCATAAATGGACCTTAAAACTGTAATCACCTTCTCCCCTAAAAAATAACTGCTTGATGTGACCCATGCCTGAGCAAGACTTTAGCCTCAAGGCATGATTCCAACTTTCCCTCTCTCTTATCTGTAAAATAATTTATTTTATCACTTCCTTCACTTGCTTTCCCTATATACTACATACTTTCATACACCACCTCTCTCATTACGTCCATGTGCCTTTTTTGTAATATTCTCATAAATATCTTATACTGTGTATTTCCCAGTGTAATTCACCACCACTAATTTTAAAACCATTGTGGAACCTTTCCTACAAATTTATTTTATCACATATTACTTCTTATTTTATAATTTCATAAATCCATTCATTTATTATTTTTACAAACATAGTTTTCTACTCCGGGAACAAAATGTTTCTTTTACTTCCTTTAACACCCCCTCCATTTCGGTTTTCTTCCTTTCCAGTCTTTCTGCCGGTATCGTTTGTATTCAGTTTATGCTCCATCATTCTTTATTTATACCTTTTACTTTTTCTAACATTTTCTCTACTTATCTTATTACAACTTCTATAATCTCTTCTTGTCTGTATAATCCTATTCCTCCTTTTCTCTCCACCTGTGATGACCTACCCTCTTGCTATGTTTCCTCTTTTCCCAAAAAGTGAAACACTTTCTTTTCCCTTTCAAAATTTTTTGCCTTTATAAAAAGATGCAATTCTTTCCTTATTTATTTTGTACAGCTGTCTTTCTACCTTTTAAACAATCATCACTTCTTTTGGCTAAGAAATCCTTACAGTTCTACAATAAACTTTCATGGTCCTGTCTTCTACCCTTTTGATTTTTTCTACTTCTAACTATGATTTCTTCTTATTTTTATATTTTATACACCAGTCAGTCCAAGATTTGTTAAAAAGCTTCAATGACTTATGCCCTTTCCACAGCATTCCTCTTTCTGCCATTAATATTCTACTTTTGGTAATATCTCCTATCAATCTTCTAATGTCATTTATTTCCTGAATAACCTCTTTATGTTACTAGACTATAGCCCAAGTTACTCTAGTATGACAGCAGAAGTTAAGGCGCAGGATTACCAGCTGGTAGAGCTGGGCTTAAAAGCTTGATGGGGAACAACTCGACAGCAGCAACAGTATCTGTGTGGAAGAAAGACCTGGCAATCTACTTCTGTAATATGCCGCAAAACCCTATGAGGTCTTCCCACAGAGTCAACCTGAGCTGATTACGACTCAGGGGCAATTACTTATTTTTCTTTATAGTCCAAGGTGGCATATAGTCTGAATAGTTTGCCACTTTTCTACTTCCTTGGATTTCTTTCATATCATCATAATTTTATAACGTTTTCTCTCATCTTCCTTAAGTTATAGTTCATATCTCCAACTACTGTGATGCTTGTATTTATCACGATATGCATTTTTGTTTCTTTCAGTAGCACTTTCCTACCTCCTACATTTTGTATATGGATAAACTAGAATTAGCCTTAAACGTTTTTAACAGATTCTCATGTCACAAATAACTAATCTTTCTACAATGCTACTATCACAGCCATGAGTCTTATATGTGATCTTTTTAATAATATTGCAGTTCCAGAATTCATATATTTCCCATAGATCCATATAGGTACATAGGTGTGTACTAGGCTGATGACCACTGGGACCTTTTTAAGCCTAGTCATGCATCACAAATCTAACAAGTTCTGGCACCCTTGGTAAGTATAAGTTGGGGCTTGGGACATGAAGCATTAACAAGCAGGGGCCTGGGAGATTAACCATTTACAGGCTGCCTGTGTCCATAGAAAAATAGGTGTGAAACCATAGATGAATTTCCTGTTACCTGTTCTCTGTTTAATTGTCCAGGTTACAAATAAATTGGGTTAAGGAGGAACTCTGTTTCACATGTATGGGGAGCCTATTCCAGAGACGGGATTGTCTCCGGCATACATACCTGTCTTGCCAGATGGTCCTATTTATATACCAGGCAAGATTTAAGTCTTTAGAATAGGTAATTCTAGTGCTGTTTGTTTTGCAGATATGCAGGAAGTCCATCAGAGTGGGGTCTGATGATGTCTTGCATGTCAGTCATATATCTCCCCTCAACAGCCAGTAAGAGACAATATACAGGCAAAGGGCTCTGAGGCAGTCTGCATGGGACATGTTATTTATACTCTGCATTCTTTTAGAGAGGATAGTCTGTGGACATTCCAATCATTGGATGTACCTGGTTAGGTATATACCAAAGGGATCATTGTACTCATTAACAAGTTTGATGAATGCCGAATACAATGGAACAATGACCTTCTTGGACCCACATGCCATACCCTTGTTTGCAAGTTGCATAGCATAGAATGATTTCCTTACTACCATAGACATGTGATGGTCAAAGGCAAGATTAATGTCTGTATGTGTCCTCAAGTCCCTGACTACTGGGTCTGCTTTTAGGGGAGTGTTGTTAATATGACAGTTACCAGGGGTTGCTGAATTCCTGAAGGATACTTCTCTCCTCCCACTTTCACACATAACACATAGTTTCCCTGCACATTATATAAAAGGAAAAGAAAACTTCTCCTTCTCTAAAAACCTAGTATCTAACACTCAACCTAGTATCTAACATTCCACCTAGTATCTAACATTCAACCTAGTATCTAACATTCCACCTAGTATCTAACATTCCACCTAGTATCTAACATTCAACCTAGTATCTAACATTCAACCTAGTATCATCTAACATTCAACCTAGTATCTAACACTCAACCTAGTATCTAACATTCCACCTAGTATCTAACATTCAACCTAGTATCTAACATTCCACCTAGTATCTAACATTCAGCTTAGTATCTAACACTCAACCTAGTATCTAACATTCCACCTAGTATCTAATATTCAACCTAGTATCTAACATTCAACCTAGTATCTAGCATTCAACCTAGTATCTAACATTCAACCTAGTATCTAACATTCCACCTAGTATCTAACATTCCACCTAGTATCTAGCATTCAACCTAGTATCTAACATTCAACCTAGTATCTAGCATTCAACCTAGTATCTAACATTCAACCTAGTATCTAGCATTCAACCTAGTATCTAACATTCAGCCTAGCATCTAACATTCAACCTAGTATCTAGCATTCAACCTAGTATCTAACATTCCACCTAGTATCTAACATTCAACCTAGTATCTAACATTCAACCTAGTATCTAGCATTCAACCTAGTATCTAACATTCAGCCTAGTATCTAACATTCAACCTAGTATCTAGCATTCAACCTAGTATCTAGCATTCAGCCTAGTATCTAACATTCAACCTAGTATCTAACATTCAACCTAGTATCTAGCATTCAACCTAGTATCTAGCATTCAACCTAGTATCTAACATTCAGCCTAGTATCTAACATTCAACCTAGTATCTAACACTCAACCTAGTATCTAACACTCAACCTAGTATCTAACATTCAACCTAGTACCTAACATTCAACCTAGTATCTAACATTCAACCTAGTACCTAACATTCAACCTAGTATCTAACATTCAACCTAGTACCTAACATTCAACCTAGTATCTAACATTCAACCTAGTATCTAACATTCAACCTAGTATCTAACATTCAGCCTAGTATCTAACATTCAACCTAGTATCTGGCATTCCACCTAGTATCTAACATTCAACCTAGTATCTAACATTCAACCTAGTATCTAGCATTCAACCTAGTATCTAACATTCAACCTAGTATCTAACATTCTTATGCCATTCACCTGCTTACTAGTCTCCTAATGCTCTTCAGATTGACTTATAGTAAGGTGACATTAACTTTTTTTTCATCATTGAATCTTTTAATATCACATTCTTTAACTTTCTTCTTCTATGTCCCACCTCTAAACCCTATTGTTTTTACTTTTCATATTCTAATCCCACTTTGAATACTGCTTCATCCCTTTCATCAATTTGTAAGGCATTAAAATGTTCTTCTATTTTCCACTAATTACTGTCCTTTTTTCCTCCATTTTTCTTATATTTCACCTGATCTCTTCTCATTGTCCTTCTCAACTTCCCTTTCTGTTCTTTCTTCTCTTCTGTCCTCAGTAATAATTTCCAGTGATAAATGGCCCCCTTTCCCTGGTTTTCATCACATTAGTATATAGTTTTGTAAAGGCTTTCCAAATTTTCCACATTATCCATGTCTTCTTGCTCTGCAGTCATGAATTAAATGTGACATATGCCCAGAAAAAGAATGATTTGGGTTTTCCCCAGTACTTTAAATTTCCCTTCTTTAGATTCATTATAACAACATTTAACAAAAAAGGGATGGCTTGCACCTGTCACCTCTGGGATTCCGGATATTGGCTAAGGCTCTTGCCACCCCCATAGTGCCTTTTTTAGGCAAGGCTCAAATTCTAAACCTACCACCCTAGAAAACAAAAATGGGAAGAAACTGAGGGTAATGCTGCTCAATGCCAGAAGTCTAAATCTCAAAATGCACGCACTCGAGGCCCTTCTCAGTATGGAGAACATCGATGTCTGTGCTGTAACTGAAACCTGGTTCGAGGCTCCTGAGAGCACCTCGGCACTATTAGGTTTTACCTCATATCATGCGTTCCGGCCCCAAAACCCAGACCACACCACAAAAGGAGGGGGTGTATCCATATTCATAAAGGATACCCACACCTCCAGGTTGGTGGCATAACTAAGCTTCGGAAACCATCCAGGTGCAACTAACCATAGGCAAAACTGCTCTACAAATTGTAGCATGCTACAGGCCACCCTCTCAAACTCAGGAACCCCACACAGCCTTCCTGAAGACACTGGAGGGTATAAATGTATCTCCAAACACCATCATATTGGGTGACTTCAACTACCCGAATATAGACTGGGAACATTACTCAAGCCCTAACTTTCTAGCCCAACGGTTCCTGGAGTTCATAAATTCAAATGCCATGAAACAGCTAGTCACTGTTCCCACGAGAGGAAAAAATATACTAGATCTCATTATCACAAACATGAGGACAAAATGCTCCACACCGGAAGTATATCCCTCATTGGTGAGATCTGATCATAAACTAATCTCACTGGAAATCCACATCCCGCCCCCACCCCAAACAAAAAAGACCACAGTGAAGAACTTCTCTAAAGCAAACTTCACACTACTCAAGACTGGTGTGGTATCCTTCAAGGCCCCTGAGCCAGTGTAAACCACAACCCAAGCTGCGGAAGCCCTTACAAATGCCTTCTATGAACACCTCCAGGACTGCATGGATCAGGCAATCCCAAATAAAACCAAGACTCTTTCCACAAAGGGCAAACATCCAGTCTGGTGGACCCCAGCCATTAACAAACTTTACAATAAGAGGAGAAAGCTATTACATGATAGAACAAAATCCATAAAAGGGAAGTCACCCCTGATCATTATTAGTAAAAAATACGAGCACTCATAAAATCAACTAAGGCCAATTTTGAGAGAAAAATTGCCATGGATTCAAAGGACAATCATAAGGCCTTTTTCAGCTATGTTAGGAACCTGGGTGGAAACTCCCAGATATGCTCAGAATGAGTCCAAAATGATACAAAAATCACTGAACCCACAGACATTGCCAACATACTGGCAGACAGGTTCAGTGCAAACTTCACCCCCCTCTCCCCCCCTAAAGGAGAGATAACTATCCCAGCGGAGTGTAGCCTCCCAGACATCTCAAATGCGCAGGTGAAAGCTAAAAACACAACATCAATGGGACCGGATGGTGTCCCCAGCTGTGTGCTACATGAGCTAAATGAGGAATTAAACATGCACATAAGGCAGCTGTTTAATCTCAGCCTTACCACAGGATATGTGCCCAAGGAGTGGCGTACGGCAACTGTGGTCCCACTCCACAAAGGCGGTGCCTCTACGGACCATGGTAATTACCGCCCCATAAGCTTAACAAGTCTAGTCTGCAAAGCTATGGAGAGGATCATAATGGAGCTCATAAACAAAGATATAGGGGACTTGCAGACATTGGACCCGACCCAGTTTGGCTTCGTCAAGGGCAGGTCATGCCTTTTGAACTTGGTCGACTTCTTCAAAACAGTCATCAAGGCCATTGATGAGGGAAAAGCAGTCCATACAGCCTACCTTGACCTTGCAAAGGCTTTCGACACAATACCCCACTCAGGTATTGTAGAAAAACTTACCAGTTTAAATGTAGACCCATATGTCACAAGATGGGTTGCAAACTGGCTTAAGGACAGAATCCACAGGTTTAGAGTTGCTGGCGCTATGTCAGACTCCAAGCTGGTCACAAGTGGTGTCCCACAGGGCTCGGTCCTTGGCCCCCTATTGTTCGGCATCTACTTCTCAGAAGTACAGGCCAACATGGGAGGACTTTGGCTGACAAAGTTTGCAGACGACTGCAAACTGGGCGCCATAGTGGAAATCGCATCGGACACGGATATCCTTCAGAAGGGACTCACGGAAACAGATAGCTGGTGCCAGAGCCATGGCCTGAAGTTAAACGCCAAAAAATGTATTGTCATACCCTTCGGGAAAAACAAGATAACCCCAAGCTACCATATAGGTGGCAATCCACTAAGCACAGAAGAGGTTATCAGGGACCTGGGGACCCAGGTGGACAGTGGCCTTTCTTTTGACACTCACGTTGCTAAAGTGGTTAGAAAGACCTTCTACATTGCCCACCTGATCATGAAGGGATTCACATCCAGATCTAGTGAGGTCATTGTTCCCCTGTACTCTTCACTTATCAGACCAATGATCGAGTACAATGTCCCATTCGGGATGTATCTCACCTGACATCTGCAGCAATTGGAGAGACCCCAAAAGTTCCTCGCCAAAAGGCTAAAGGGACTCCAAAATCTGTCATATGATGCCAGATTGAAGAAACTCCAGCTCTATTCAGCTGCATACCATCTGCACAGAGGTGACATGTGCCTGACATACAAGGCCATGTCCAACCCGGAATTAATGGACATGCTCCACCTCAAAAAATCCAAATCCACCAAAACCACTAGAGCAAGCAACTTAAACCTTAGCACGGATATAAATAGGACGTGCTGGAGGGATAGATTTATCACTCAGAGACTCCCTATGCTGTGGAATAAAATCCCGGTCCATGTGAGGCAGAGCACCTCGCTGGCTCTGTTCAAGAGAAATCTTGACCTGTGGATGGGAGATCGTAGGTTTACCCCGGGAATCATCTCTGTGTCACTGCTGGACAGAGGCACAACAAACTAATGGGCACAGTATTTTTTCATATAAGGGGTGGCGTAAGCCACAAAAATTTGGGCTAGGCTTATAAATGCCTTAGGGCAGATAACCTAGTATAAACCCATGAACCCATGAACCCATGTTGTCTATAACACGCAGAGACATCCAAACATCCTAGGTCATACTTTCCTATCACCCAAAAAAATGTTTTTTTGGGCTAGGCTTATAAATGCCTTAGGGCAGATAACCTAGTATAAACCCATGAACCCATGAACCCATGTTGTCTATAACACGCAGAGACATCCAAACATCCTAGGTCATACTTTCCTATCACCCAAAAAAATGTTTACATTATATGCTCTCAACATTGCTGTGAAAAATAGACCTTTGGTTCATCAGCTCTAAACTACATGTTCAATTTTCATGTTTAAAGTCTGATATGTGTACTGATTCGAGAGAGCACAACATTTTTTCTTGTCACTTTCATTAATAAACCTCTCAAACATCCTTAAGTCTCTAAATTTATTATAAAAAAGGTTTCAGCCTTCCCCCGATGAATCAAAGCCATCATCAGACAAGCTATGTAAGAGATTCTATAGGAATGAGAAGTCTACTAATTGTTTCTCTGAAAGATACATGGAATACACTACCAATCTACTTTAAATCAAGCACTAATTTAAATATTTTTAAGAACAGCCTGGACATGTATTATTGCAGCAACTGATTTGTTATATTGGCAAGTTAGATGGGCATTATTGCTCTTGCTTGAAATATCTGTATGTTTATATGTATGTATGTATGTACTATCATTCCTAATAATTTTGTATGAAAAGTGACTTCAATGAGTGTTCTATTAAGGGAAAGGATTTTACTTTTTTTTTTTTTTTTTGCTGAGAGAGGGGAAACAAGAAGCAGTTTGTTTTTTGGGTGGTTGAGTATGAGTTCTGAGTTACAAAGCCATGTTCTAACAGTTGTTAAAGCTTTCTGAGTATTTTTTTTTTTTTTTGGAGATGTGTCAGATTGTCAGACGTGTATATGAGTATGCAGTCATCTGTGTATTTTATTAGGGAGATCTATTGTGTGGCTGTGTGGAGGGTGTTAGTGAAAAAGTTAAAGAAGAGAGGACCAAGAAGAGAGCCTTGTGGTACACCAGTGGTGACCAGGATGTAAGGATAGAGGATGTAATGCCCTTTTCCTGACTAATTCTTGTTGTACAGGTAGCTTTTGAACCATAGAAGGGTGGGGTGAGTTAGGACATTTCATATAGAAGTTTGCTGTGACAAACTGTGTCAAAGGCTTTAGACAAGTCTAGAAATAAGGAGGAGACTAGTTTGCCATCATCTCTAGCTTTATTGACAGTATCTACAAAGGTCAGAAATGCAGTGTTAGTACTATGGGAGAAACAGAAGTTGTATTGTATGCGGAATAAGAGTTTTTCCTGCAGTTGAGAGTTTAGCAATTGTTTTTGAATACATTTTTCAAGTATGTTGAAGAGGGAAGATAAAATTATTATAAGGTTATTTTAGACCTATTGCTATAGGTCTAAAGTTAGTTATGTCTGCTGAATTTACACTTGCAGCAGCTGGAGAGGCCACAAAAGTTCCTCACCAAAAGGATAAAGGGTCTCAAAAATCTGTCCTATGCTGCCCGACTGAAAGAACTCCAGCTCTATTCAGTCGCTTACCGCTTGCTCAGAGGTGACCTTTGCCTAACATACAAGGCCATGTCAAACCCAGATTTGATGAATATGCTTCACCTCAAAAAATCTAGATCCATCAGAGCCACAAGGGCGGGAGACTTAAACCGCGACACGGCTATTAATAGGATGTGCTGGAGGGATAGATTCATCACCCAAAGACTCCCTATGCTGTGGAACAAAATCCCGGTACATGTGAGGCAGAGCACCTCGCTGGCCTTGTTCAAGAGAAATCTTGACCAATGGATGGGAGATCGTAGATATACCCCAGGGATTACCTCAGTGTCACTGCTCGACAGAGGCACAGCAAAATAATGGGTATAGTTCCCCATACTAAAGGGGTGGCGTAAGCCACAAAACGATGGGCTAGGCTTGTAAATGCCCTCGGGCAGATAGCCTAGTATGAACCTATGAACCTATGAACCTATGTAAATGGATGCTGAGCAATTTTGTTTTTTTTTTTTAAGAGAGAGGGAATGTAGGCTTCCTGGACTGACCTATTTTTAAAGATCGAGACAGGGTATGCAATGCTTTCAGCTGCTGTTTTAAGATTCTCACTTGGAAGATCATCATCTGAAGTAGAGCCTGGTTTTAGTTTGTTCAAGAGAAGTTTTATATAGGATGAGAACACAAGTTTGAAGGTGAAAGTGGATGTGGTGATTAGTGGCTGTTGAGTAGAGCTGGGACTGGATGATGGAGAATCCTTGATTAGGAATTCTATGCTTTCATGAAATGAGAGTTTAGTTTTATTGCAGTTTTAAGTTTTAAGGTGTTGGGAAGGGGTTAGAGTTGGATTTTTTGCCCATGATGTAAGATTTCTTTATTGGCTGACTAGAATTTTTTAGGGTTGTGTTTACTATTGTTCTGAAAGTTGTTATAGTATAGCCTTTTTGTCATCATTTATTTACTTTTTGGTACCGTTGCAGAGCAATGTAACATTTTCAAGATATTGTGGTGTTTTCTGTTTTTGACATTCTTTCCACACTTTGTCTCTATCCTGCATTATCCTTCTATTCTTTTTGGATACCAAATTGCATTATTTGTTTTGAGTCTCTTTCGTCTTAGAGGTACAAGGCTATTAAGGATATTTTGGAAAGGTGTACTGAATTCATTTACAGCATCATCTAAGGGAAGGATTTTTAGGATGTTCTAGTCAATAGATTATAGGCTAGCAGTAATGAAGATTTTAGGGTTAAACCTGGACATGTTGTATCTTGTTTTATAAACATGTTATTAAGTGGATGTGTGAGATGTCTGGTTTTATAGATTGGAAAATGGTCACTGAGAGAGTCTGACATTGTATCTGTGGTGGTGAATTTGCTAGGGTCTGATACTAGGATCCAATCTAATAAGGAATTTAATGTCTTGTTATAATGTGTGGGGCCATTAATTAGTTGTAAGAAACCATATAAGTTCATGCTAGATGTAGGGGAGTTAGAGATAATGTCCAGCCAATTGATATTGACATCACCTAGTAGTATTTTTTTCTTGTGAGATTGTTACAGATATCCAATATAGGATATCTTCCAATGCATCTGTATTATCTACAGGAGGGATGTAAAGTACAGTAATACACATTTGTTTATATTTATTTATTTTCAGGAACGTAATAAGAAGCTCTGCTGAATTGAATTTTGGTATTGGTTTGTTGTAGGGGGTAGTTTTTAGGAGACATTTCCTCTTTATGCAGTCATTATGGACTATATTATAGCTGGGGGTGTAATTTCATTGTCTTTCTTGCTGGGTTTAAGACACGTTTCAGTTGTAGTGAAAATAGCAGGCTTGTATTGGGTAATCCAGGCATGCAGTTCGGTAGTTTTATTTCTTATGCTTCTAGTATTTATGGCAGCAAAAGTCAGTTTACTGGGGTTGAGGGTTGATCATTGTGATGTTAGAGTGTGTGTAGAAGAGAATTGCTTTGATGTTGGTTGTAATAGGAGGGGCCGGGATTAGGGTGAATGTTTCCTCCTAGGAAGATTTTAGTATATTGGATTATTACTGATTTTTGTTTCTTAGAGAGTATTTTTCCACTTAATTTTATTTTGATTTGAGCTGAAATTAATTTAATCAGTCTATACTCTGGGTAAAGGTGATGGGTGTCATTAACCAGATTTGATGCAATGTGTGGGGAGTTTGGGTGGAAGTATGGATAGGTGGTTGGACAGACTTGGAGAGATGCTGAGAGCTATTATTGAGTCATGGTCGGATGAGAGATTGGCCAGTAGGAGGAGAAGAATAGAGGAAGAGCTGAGGAGTAGCCTGATTAAGTAAAGTGATCTGTATTTTATTGATGGCAGGTAATGGGGAAGTAGGATTCAAGAAGGAAGCAATAAGTTGCAGGGCTGTAAGATATTTAGTGATGGTGGAGTGTGAAAGGTGATAGGAAGTAGGTAGGAAGGAAGTTATGTTACATAACTGTGCACAGACATGCACATGTGTACACTGTAGGGATATACTAGGTCCCTGTGCTGTGATTGATTGCACATTGTTACCAATGGTTTATTACACCTTTCATACATTCTAGATGGTGGTTCTGTGGTAACCGTAAATTTACACTCTGGGGTTTCATGGCTATCATGCATATACATCTATGACTCACCCAGCCAGTACCATTGCACACAAATAAACATGCATATGTTTGTTTTGCTATATGTAATGGATCCCAGCACTGTGTGATTGGGCTCTGTTTCCATGATTATGCCTCTAGGCGGACTCTTGTTTTGTAACTTTCCATTATGCTAATGTCTTTTATGTCATTCCATAGCACTGCATGGAGTCAGTCAATGTGACATACAGTCCATTTTGGTTTTCTGTTGATTAGTTGGTTAGTACCATGTTGTATACAGACTGCATGCTTCATATGCTCTCTGGGCAACTGTCAGCATTCCAATGCTGGGGGGTTAACACAAGGCAACATACACTGTCAGCATTCCAAAGCTGGGGAGTTAACACACTGGCAATACACATCCCTAGGAAACTGTCAGCATTCCAAAGCTGGGGAATTAACACAGGGCAATCGACATCCCTGGGCAACTGTCAGTATTCCAAAGCTGCGGAGTTAACACAGGGCAATATACATCTCTGGACAACTGTTAGCATTCCCAACCTGGGGAATTAACTCAGTGGCAGTAAACATCTTGGGCAACTGTCAGCATTCCAAAGCTGAGGAGTTAACACAGTGGCAGAAGGCATCCCTGGGAAACTGTCAACATTCCAAAGCCAGGGAGTTAACACAGTCACAGAAGACATCCTTTGGCAACTGTCAGCATTCCATAGCTGGGGAGTTAACACGGTGGCAGTAAACATCCTGGGCAAGTGTCAGCATTCCAAAAATGGGGAGTTAACACAGGGCAACATACATCTCTGGACAACTGTCAGCATTCCAAAGCTGGGTAGTTAACGCAGCAATAGTAAATATACCTGGGCAACTGTCAGCATTCAAAAGCTGTGGAATTAACACAGGGTAATATACATCCCTGGGCAACTGTCAACATTCCAAAGCTGGGGATTTTACACAGTGGCAGCCAACATCCCTGGGCAACTGTCAGCATTTCAAAGCTGGGGAATTAACACAGTGGCAGTAGACATCCCTGGACAACTGTCAGCATTTTAAAGCTGGGGAGTTAACACAGTGGCAGGAGGCATCCCTGTGAAACTGTCAGCATTCCAAAGCCGGGGAGTTAACACAGTCACAGAAGACATCCTTGGGCAACTGTTAGCATTCCACACCTGGGGAATTAACACAGTGGCAGAAGATATCCTTGGGCAACTGTCAGCTGTTCAAAGCTGGGAAGTCAACACATTTGCAGTAAGCATTCCTGGGTAACTGTCAGCATTCCAAAGCTGGGGAGTTAACACAGTAGGCATAAACATCCCTGGGCAACTGTCAACATTCCAAAGCCGGGGAGATAACACAGTGGCAATAGGCATCCCTGGGCAACTCTCAACATTACAAAGCTGGAGAGTTAAGACAGTGGCAGTAAACAACCCTGGGCAACTGTCAGCATTCCAAAGCTGGGGAGTTAAAACAGTAGCAGTAGACATCCTTGGGCAACTGTCAGCATTCCAAAGTTGGGGGTCTAATACAGTGGTAGTAGACAACCCTGGTGTCATTCATCAGTAAACATGGGAAACAACCTATCTAGTCTGGTCTAAGTACACTTTCCGTTCTACTACCCTCCTTGCCAACTCCACCCTCAGTCTTTCTTTATCTGCCCCATCCCTTTTAAATGCCCCATTGCGGATTCTTTGTCCATTGCTCATTGCAATAGCCCATTTTGTGGGCCCAAAATCCTTTCCCTAAAGTAATACATCTGCAGTGTCATAAATCAGTTGGGCTCTATAATCTTCTGCCAGTACCCTATCTCCTCCTCTCATGTTGCTGTGCATTATGACCACTTTATATTTCCCTAACATATTGGTATGCATCTACTTCATGCCCCCCATCTCTGCTGGTTTCTTGTGAGAAGAGCTCAAGCTCTTCCTGCCTGCAGTCATAGCAACTTCCTCTCGATCACACACAACCTGTGGTCCTATCACTTCCCCCTTGATCCCACACAACTTCTGCTTACATCAGTTCCTTCTAAATCCTACACTACCTTTGGTCATAACACTCCCCCCTCGATCCCACACAACTTCTGGCCATATTACATTTCCTTCAGTCACATACAGCCATTATATACTAAGGATTTGGCCTGGCCTAAGGTCACTAAAGTCTGAGTATTAATTATTGGTTTTACATATACTGCTGTCCAAATCCACATAGCCTTGATGAGGAAGATAGAAGTAGTTCACATCTAAATTTGCTGAAGTAGCAGACTCATGCATAAATGAGGTTATTTTTGTTCCTTAAACCTGTAATCTGAAGTTAAGTGAAACTAAAAAAGTGCCTAAATGTGTGTGTGTGTGTGTGTGTGTGTGTGTGTGTGTGTGTGTGTGTGTGTGTGTGTGTGTGTGTGTGTGTGTGTCTGTGTGTGTGTGAGACAAAGACAGAGACGGAGAGAGAGTGAGAGAACATGCAGAACATCTCATAGCACTGTCTGTTAATACAGTTTTATTGTCCTTAAGTACAGTTAAAGTAAATAAGTGCCTGCAAGCCAGTCCTGTGAGGTAGAAAGGGCTAGCTAAGAAGTAATAGAAAAACCATATTGCTAATCTCCAAGGTAGTGACAATAAATTAATATATTACTTATTGTTACTTCTTACCATTAACAACAGCCACTTCAAAAAGTTTAAGAGTAAAGTTAAATACTAGCAGTGTTTATGTCAAAGGTTAAAGGAATAAAGCTAAGACAATGAGTTTACATAACAAGCAAGGTTGTACACTAACAATAAATCAGAAATTAAATCTGCAAAGTCTACAGATCTAAACTTTGCATAGTCATCTATTTGGTCTGCAAAATGGAAAACAAGCCCATATATGGAAACTGTTGTAAATTAGCAGGCTAAAATGAAAACCAAAAAGTTCTCAACATGGAAATGATTCATAGCTGAAATACAGAATGAAAGAATAGGACTAAAATTAATCAGTACTACATGGCAAGAAGTAGGTAATTCATATTTTACTCAATATGAGGGAATTGTTTGGTTGAGGGATATAATCCCCCGGCACTATGAATAAAATGATGAATTCTTCATGACCCTGTCATGGTATAGTTCTGTTATTTAGTGACAGTACTTTAAAAAGAAATGTCTTGCTTTTTTAAGAATAACTCTACTATGCAATGTGAATTGCATTACTGTCCATTTCTGTGCACTGTCAGTCAGTAGGGATGGGTTTAAGATATACGCATTTTCAATACCTCGGTAATATATTTATAACCACTTTGGGCACGGTATATGGATGAGAAAACGTGACATGTTTTAAATGCAGGATGAAGCATTTTACTAAAAAGCCTGGAAAAGTAAGTAAATCAAAAATGTATCAATCATTATTTCAAGCATATGTCTGGAGTAATTACATTTGAAAGAAAGCAGATTAATTTTGCCATTAAGTGGCAAGAAAAAGTAGTAGCCATAAACTGAATAAAGTGTTCAGTAGTTGCACTGTGAGACTGGTAATTACCTCCTTAATACATTCCATTTCAATGGGCATTAAAATCCTCCCATTATATAATATGCTGAAAAGTATGTTTCCAAATGCTGTACTTCCACTTGTAAGTTTGAAAACAAATCTACACAGTCTGCATATATAAAGGTTTACCTTTACAAGGTCACAAACAAAATATGTGAGCATGCAAATATCTGACTCACATAGTCAGAAATGGCACTTTTGAATGTTTAAAACAGCGAAAGTGCAGATCAACGAATTCGACATTCCGGGAATGTCGAATGTTTTCAAAATCCCCAACATTTCCGAATGTCTCCAAACACTATCATGCTGCGCACCCCTGCACACACACATATACCCTGCTAATTTAATATATTAACTCTGAGATCGCACTACAGTGAAGGAAGGGGTACATGTTCTGATCCCCACTGTAGTGCAATCTGCACTCTGAATTGCTGAATTGACATAAGCAAATGCACACTGGCATTCACTCAATTGTGAATTTGGCAATTCAGTGTCGACATTCCCAACTTTTGAAAACGTGCTTTTGCACATCTACCCTCGCACATGTGTGCTTCAACAATATGAAGGTAAACCTATATAAATCCTTTACAATCATGTAGTCTGCAGGACAGCAGGAATATGACCTCCAAACCAAGTGCTATAAGCAGATGTAAGTCAACACCAAACAAGCAAAGCTGAAGTATAAACCAGCCAACAAGTTCTTACAGATAACTAATATAAATACGAAAAAGTCTAGCTTAAAAAAATGCAGTCAGCATGTTTCATACTTCTCAACTGTTCAGATTTTTGCAGAATGCCCATATTTTTGCCTCATGTTTTGGGTCTATTCACATAAAAAATATATTTTTTTTGTGTAAATTAATGGGCACTGGATTCACTAAATAATACCAGACAGTTTCAGACTTCATATCCTTTAGAAAATGTATGCTAACACAAAACCTTTTACTCTGTTAACTTTTTATGTTTATAAGAGAACTATTTAAAATTTACACTATTTTTCAGCTTTTATTCCCCCATCATGGTTTTGTACAGATTCCTTGTGCTAAGAAATATGTTTCATTTGTTGAAGCTGTGGTATGCTGCAAAACAGAAAGGGTAATGTCACTTCTGCCTCTATAAGCTCTTTAAGTGGGTAGCTATTTAAGTCCCAGGTCAGGTAGCTTACTCATTAAAAAAAGGTAGCAGCTTCCTGAATGAGAAGGCAGTAGTGATGATATCAAATGCCTTTGCTAATTTAGTAAACAATTCAGTTGTAAAGCACCCACTGTGACATACCTCCTCTGGGTCAGTAATCAAGGAGCCTCAATCCTCACCACTAATACCAGTGGGAAACGCTAACTTGGAACAAAAATTGATACAGACAGTATTTTCAGATGCAGCTCTCCACATGAAGCACAATTTCCCTCAAGAGCACACAGAGAACACACCCCAGAACTGGGGCTAGACTTCCTGTCCAGCCCCCAAATAAGACTCCAGCTTTCTCTCTCCAGAAATCAGTGCTCTGTGTCCTTGTTCCATGTAGTTGACACACACACTCTAAGATTTGATTTTCACACACACATACACACACAGACACCCACACACACACACACACACACACACACACACACACACACACACACACACACACACACACACACACACACACACACACACACACACACCTGGGAAATGCTGGCACAGATTCACAAGCTATACCACCTGTACCCAGACTATAAGGAAGATTCACTGCCACCAGCCAGCTACTTTAAGGCTCTTACCAGGGTACCCAATTACTGGTAGTAAAATTAATACTTATATAAATGGTAGTGTTAACCAAGCAGCAAGACATTCAGGAGCATGAAGCCCACAGTGCCAACAAATAAATGCAGTTACTCTCCAAGGTTAAACTATTTTCTAAATGACCAGCCAGAATGAAAGTTCTAGATATATTTAATAATAAATAATAAAATAGAAAATGTGAAAATACAGAATAACTATTTACAATAAACACCCAAGTTCCAGTTCACAGGAAATATAAAAAATAACAAAGATGGAAAGACTCAGACAGATACAGAAAAAACTATACATTTAGCTAATCTCACTATTTTTCTATCTGACTGAAGAGTTACAGTTCTCTGGTTACTTACTAAAGCAAGGCAAAATGAAATGAGTGAGTGTTTTTTTTTGTCAGAGTCCCAAAAACAGTTTGCTGAGTATCACTATCACATCTTTCACTAATATCTAAACACCATTTCAGTGCTGGCTGAAGAATGATATCACATCTGGTCACCTAACTCTGTGGTTCTCACACTACCCCCCTGACTTGAAGCTGAAGCAGGCTTTAGCATAGAAGTGTCACAATACACATCTAGGGCTTTGCTAAGACAGCTGGAGACTGTAAAACAATTCCAACCCATTCATCCCTCCTGTAGAAACTAACCATCCATTCTCTGGCACCCCAGGGTGGCAATTAGTTCACCACTAAGGACAATAAGAGCCAAGGCCTTTCCCAGACATCATGTCTCTGTCTGCATTCTGGCCTGTGAGATAAAATCTTTATGGTCTAAACCAAGTCATTTAATTTCTGGCTATTTTTCTTAAGGTAAGCTGAGGTGGGCCGTGGTGGTCCAGTGGTTAGCATTATCACCTCACAGCAAGAGGTTTCCTGGTTCAGTTCTCAGCTGGAGTACCTTCTGTGTGGAGTCTGCATGTCCTCCCTGCAGTTGAGCGAGTTTTAAAGACATGCAGGTAGGTGTGTGTGTGTGTGTGTGTGTGTGTGTGTGTGTGTGTGTGTGTGTGTGTGTGTGTGTGTGTTTGTTTGTTTGTATGCCTTCTGTGAAGGTTGGGTGCTGGGCAACTCAACACCATAAAAACTCCACTGCCAATCAATCTGTGGACCAGAAGCCAAAAGACATTGTTTGATTCTTAAGGTAAGGAGAGCTGAGCTTATCCCCTTCTCTTCTAGCATCCTCTGTTAACATATATGCATTTCCTCAGTTACAACAGTACAGTCTGATATAAATGTATATTTCTTTTCTCTCCAGCAGGATCCACTGTTGATACATTTTTAACACACGCAACATTACAAATACATTTTTAACATAGGCATCTGTATAGATCAATCTGATATACAAATGACATAAAATTCTTTAGAAAACTCCAGCTAGCTATGTTGGGGTATGTTACACATGCACTGCCCTACTCTCTCTGGCATAGCTGGCACTGTCTCACATCATCACACCCACCACCAGAAATATATAAGCCACTATATCAGTGACCTCATGCAGAGCTCTGATCCTATGCTGTGCTGTAAAAAGAAAGGCTCCTTTCACTTGTCAATAAAAATACTGGAACAGTGAACCATACCATGATTCAATTTGTTTGTTTGTTTATTTACTTTGTTGTGCTTAACACAAGAAAGCTAAAAGAAGTACAGTGTCTTATAAAACATCTGTGTGATTATGTATTTTAATTATGTTATTTAACTGGAATGAGCAATTATAACTGATGTAGGGTCTGCGATGATTTAGTTGCATCTCTGTTTTTCATTTGTGCTGTAAGTGACAGCACATGGCCTTACTTCTGTAAGCATGTTTTGTTTTCTTGCTGAAATCACAGTAATTACAGAATGCATTAAATGTATTCAGAACATGAGTGCTTTGAAATTGCATAATGATTAAAGGCAGTACGTAAGTAGGGTTCTTCCTGGTCTAGCTGGTTTAGGTGTGAGAGAAGCTACCTGCTTTTGTTCCATAACATAGTCACTGTACTGAGAATGGACTCTGTAATAGTAGTGGTCATCTGGGGTGGGAATAAGTATGTTTAGGATAGTCTCCTCTTCTGAGATGGAGGGTGAGACTTTGAAGCACAACTAATTTGTTACACCCTCGTCTGAATATACTTATTTCAAAACATAAATACATAAATAACATCAGTGTGTTACTCAGTAACCAAGTGCTTTTTTTGTGGTTAGTGGAGGGGGGATTAGTACATCCATCTGCACCTGCTTTGAATAAGTATTCATTTTGAAACACTGTCTTTATCCAGTTAAAATTACAAGAGATCCATAGTCTGACCTGGCAAAGAACAGAACCAGTCCTCAATGGGATAGTAGGATGCCAGTCAAAAAGGGAAATAAGTGTGCGCGCGCACACACACACACACACACACACACACACACACACACACACACACACACACACACAGGCTTTTTGAATTATTGCCAGTTCGTGGAGAAATTACAGACCCCTTCCAAAATCCAAAGAGACACAAATAAATATGACATTAAATCTATATCCAGAAGGCAACTAAGCTGGGGAACAAAAAAGAAATTTAAGCACTATGAGACAGAAATGCTACCTGCTACTCTGTTTCGGTACATGCAAATCTTCAAATTGGTATTGAGTTTTAAATCCCTTTAGTGATGCTGGTTTTAGTCCATCCTCTAGTCTAACACCTTTAAAAATTCCATGTGGCTCCTTATTCTTAATAACTTATTATTTGCAATTATTTTGCAGTCCACAGGAAAATGTCACAGAAGCTTTTAAGTTACTGTGCCATGACAGCAGTGTTAGGGCTGACAGAGTAGTTTACTTGATTTTTGACTCTTATAAAACTGGTATTGCAGCATAATCATGTGGATGTGGTTTGCCAGTATAATCATGTGGATGTGGTTTACCAATATAGTCATGTGGATGTGGTTAACAATATAATCATGTGGATGTGGTTAACAATATAATCATGTGGATGTGGTTTACCAATATAGTCATGTGGATGTGGTTAACAATATAATCATGTGGATGTGGTTTACCAGTATAATCATGTGGATGTGGTTTACCAATATAGTCATGTGGATGTGGTTAACAATATAATCATGTGGATGTGGTTAACAATATAATCATGTGGATGTGGTTTACCAGTATAATCATGTGGATGTGGTTGCCAATATAATCATGTGGCTGTGGTTTACTAGTATAATCATGTGGATGTGGTTTACCAATATAATCACGTGGATGTGGTTTATCTAGATTTTTAACAGATCATTTCATGCATCTCTATACAAAGTAATAATGGATGAATTACTCAGATTAAGGTTGTGTCTATACTGGCCTGAGCAAAAAAATAAACATAGATTGCAGTGACAAAACAAAGACCATGTGGCCCACCCATTCTGTCTATACTTTACTAAGTAAGCTGCAGATCCTTTGAATGTAACAGTATATCCCCCACATCATAGTTATAAGAATGGCTCATGCATCCCCTCACACACTGTTGTTACAAGGATGGCCTATCCATCCCCCCACACCATTGTTACAAGGATGGCCTATGCATCCCCCCCACACACCATTGTTTCAAGGATGGCCTTATGCCTGCACCACGTATTCCTGAATTTAGTCATATCTCATCAACTCCCATTACCTGATGTATTATACCAACCTTAAGTCATCAGTCTTGAGCATAAACTTATCATCATTTCATGGGCTACATAGATGTACTCAAAAGCCCCAAATCATGTTCTACATTCATGTGTTTTGTTTACTGGATCATGCTTTTCATGATCTTATTTTTCTCCTTATAGACTCTGTGGCAGACTGCACTCCTCTTTCATTGTCTACTGTGGACTTTCTCCATACTGCTTATATGTCAGGGTTTCCAGGACTGTGCCTAGCACTCTAGACTTGCCCCCAATAACTGTCCAGAATGGGCATAGCTTCTTATTTTCCACTTTACCAATCTTTCTTGTTCTTAATCCATACTTCATCTCACACTACTACCCCAGATCCCTTTACTCTTTCTTTGTGTCTGCTACTGCTGATTTCTTAATTTTTTTCTTCTCACATGCATTGCTTTGCTGTTCTTCATTGGAGTTAAGTTGCCATGTTTCAGACATTACCTCCACTATCACCCTAGGATCCACTCCAAGTCATGCTTATTTGTTTACTAACCTATTATGTGTGTTCATTGTCCCAGTCCCCTTCAGTAAACACACATAACACCAAATAACATTTGATGACCTTTATTAAACTTCCATAAACATAATTTCATTAATCTATAGTATTTATCAATCACAAAATAAATACAGTATATCTGATATCACAAGATAAACAACCATGTAACTGTTAACTAGGGCAGCGTGCCTCACTCACCCTGACCCAATGAGCAGGGTCCTTACCTCCACTCACTTATTTTACTTATGAAGCAGCATCCTATCAATCACTTCATTTACCACTTATTGAATTAAACATCCAACCAAATAAGGAGCGTCCTTACCCCCACTCACTTATTTACTTATTAAGCAGTGTCCAACTGCTCACTTTCCTTTCCCAACTAATTGAAATGAACATCCAACACCAGTGGGGGAACAGAAGAGGGCAAGCCTGCCCCTCTTAGCCATCCTACCCAGACTTGCAAAATAACCACAATGCCCCACTGTTCCACAAAAGAGGGAGGGAGGTTGGGTAGCAAGTTCATGCCAAAATGTGACTCCTTACCCAGTTGCACTTGCAAAAAACCCATTAAGCCCCTCCCTACCCTTATCTCATTTCCTCCAAATCATCCTTCATTCCCATTTAACCCTTTCATCCTCCCCATCCTACTTCCCCCTATTCTATTAATACCCACTACTATTTCTATCTACCCCCCCTCTGAAGATGTCCCTGAGCAAATGGGTTTGTTACCAATCCTCATTTCTAAATTTCTTAGCAAATTAGACTGGAAAATAAATGTTAAAAGTGACTTAGTTGCCAAGATTTTATTGACTTTTATCATAATGTAGGAGCTTACAGTGCTAGCTCATCGTCAGTAAACTAAGTCCAAGATCATTTTTGTGTGCATGCATGTATCTGTGTGTGCATGTGTGTGTATCTGTATACACACACACACACACACACACACACACACACACACACACACACAATACAGATTGTTACCAAGGAAGGGTTAATGAAACTTTGCTAGTGTCAGTGCCCCTTTCCCTATCTTTATGGCAAAATCTGCTACCGGATACACAAATCTAGTTAAAAAAAAAAAAACTAATGTTCACTCTTAAAATGCAATCTAAAATATAATTAAACATAATTGTTTTATATAAAAAAGCTGTAACTCTTGTCATTTCATTTTATAATTGCTTGATAGCTATAGCTTAAGCAATCACTCTATATGAATTGGATATCCGCAGTTAATAGATCACCAAGTTCAGAGATTAAGTTTATATAATTTAAATAAGCTATCGGCCTAAAGAAGAAACTGAATTATGAAAATCTTTACTTGAGATAAGTACAGTTAAACAGTGCACATTGTAAAATTACTTGAAATAAATACAATTAATTAATTAATTTTGTAAAATTAAAAGTACAGCAAATAAGTACAGAGAAATAAAGGATCTAAACAGATGGTATTTATAAAAATATTCTCTACAGCTATGTTTGTCCATACTGCTAGCCATTAACTAAAAGACTTATTTGTATTCTATCTACCTCTAACATTTAAAAGACATTAACTACTGCAGGAAACTCACAGGTGACAATTCCTAGATATGAGTGCTCAGTCAAAAAAGTCCTTTTTGCACATTTAAGAAGTCAACATTAACAAATGCTGCATACCTTTTGCATTATGAGACATTTTGTATTTTCTCGGCAGTTCAGATTTGAAACACAAGCTTCAAAATTCCATGGTCATGTCTCTCTGCGGAATATTACACTCCATTTATGATAATTCTTTAAAAAAAGAAACTCTGCTGATGTATATCAAATCTAGTTTTAGTTTCCAAGTCTTGCTGCAGTACTTACAAACGAACACATTTGTAGATTGTTACATCTCTGTTTATACTTTAGGATTCACATATTGAAAGATTTGTTGGAAGCTCCAGTCATGGCTTTCACAAGCTTTTTTCCACTTTTTTCTTTCTAAAAAATAATTGCGTTTTTGACAATACAGTTTTTCTACATTTAACATTCTCACTGTCTCTTTACTAAAAGATGGGTGCAAGTTTCATACAACCATGGGGGGGGGGGGGGTTGGATAATGGTTAAGGTCTTTACTTCACATATACAAGGCACCAAGTTTGATTCTGACCTGTAATTAGTGGCTAAGCTTGTTGTAGCCTGCTGAACAACGCCTAGTGTTTACTTATGAAAAACATTTATATGGGGTTGGGAGATGGCATAATGGTCAAATTGTTTATCACAGGGCTTGATTTTCACCTTTGGTCACTGTCTGGACACATATAATGAGGGGAAAGCCATATTTTTGTTTTGCTAAAAGAATTCCTTTCCCAGTTGCAGGTCAGGAAGCTGGAGTCAAACAGTGAAAGATCTTCTAAGCCTAAAACATGGTTTAATTTTATTTTTGATTTGATTTGTTCTATGCAATATATTCCTATATCCAAACCAAACAGAAAAATTATTTTTAAAAACTCTGATACTGTTTATATTGCAACAAACTAATAAATAATTCTAATAAAAGTGCATCCATGATCTCTGGTACTCCTCAAAGTCTGGGTATAGGTCTGTAATAAAGCTGACCTGTAGGCCCACTGGCTTTACTTTTGAATGTAGAAGATCATGTGATAGTAAGCAGCTACTGCCCAAATTACAATACGCCCTACCAGTAACCTCCTTTAACTTCTCTCACAACACTGACTCTACCCTAAACACTCCCAATAAAATGTACAGATTGTTTCTAATCTAAACTTCACAAGCATTACTAACTTTCTTTACAAAGAGCACAGTTGACTGCCTCTCACAACCTCAACTACCCTACTATTGGCTAGGCTGACTGTTATAGTTTTGTATCTACAGCACTGACCACTTTCATAGCTCTCAACCAATCAGGGACAAATTTCAACAGAATCAGGGAAAACTGCAGAGAAAATCAGGGACAATCAGAGATGCTTTTAAAATATTAGTGCTATTAACTTGAGTGACAAAATCAGAGCATATGGATTAATATACCTTTTCTGGCGTAAAGAATAAAGAAGTCTATAACTATTATAAGCCACGGTGGTGCAGCGGTATCATTGTTGCCTCACAGCAAGAGGTTCTCCCGTTTGATTCTCGGCTGGAGTGCCTTCTGTGTGGACTCTGCATGTCCTCCCCACGGTCGAGTGGCGTTCGAAAGACTGCGTAGAATGGACGTGCCTTCATTGAAGGTTGGGCATCGAGCTGGCACCTCGGCACCCGTAAAAAATAAAATCTACTGCCAATCATTAGCGGACCAGAGTTCCGATGTGGTGACCCCTAACCGGGAAAAGCTGAAAGAAGAACAACAACATTGCCATTATTCATTACATGCAATTCACCACCTTTCCTCCAAAAGTCAACTGTTTTAGGTGAGATTATGAGGGACAGAGCTAAAATTTAAGTCAAAATCAGGGACATCCCTGAAAATCAGGGCCAGTTGAGAGGTATGGCCACCTCTAGCTCATAGACTAGGAATAGCCATCTATTGTTATTTGTTGAAATTTCAGAATCAAAGGCCACTTATCTAAGGTAAAAAGCCCTTTCTTCAGGCTAATTTAGGATGGAAATGTTTGTAATAAGGCCATGCCTGCTGCATGAAAAAATTAATTCCACATTTTTAAAACTGAACAGAACTTTTGTTTTATAACTAAGCTACTGGACTATTTATCATCTGATTATAGATCTGACATTATAGAGAAAAAGACTATGTTACTGGCTGTAACAATTATACAAAGTGTTTAGAATTAATTGCTGTGCTAAGTTTCCACTATTAACTAATGTGATATTGCACAAGTTAATCTACTAGTATTATATTTTGTGGTTTATATTCCTTATAATAATTTGTTCTCTTGTTACTAATTTTATCTTGAAATCTGTGTATGCAGTTATTATTACTAACTGTATTTACTTCTGTATAGGTTAATCTGTAAATACTATGCTAGATGTTTTTGCGGGCCATTTTAAGCCTAGCCAGTTTCTTTTTTTGTGCTCAAAATAACTCATCCCATTTAGTTATAGATTGGCCCTACTCATTATATAGTCGATAATTATATATTATGCCTAATGAGAATAACTGGAATTATACCATAGATAATTTGATGCCCCCCCCCCATGTTTTGGATGAAGCATTTAGCAGCTGCCTTTATCTATTAGTAGTACAGGGGGCAGTGCTGGAGTAAATTTTCTGTTTCCCATCCACAGATCTAAGCTGTGCTTGAACATGGACAGGGATTATCTTTGCTTTATGTGGATATGGAGTCTGTTCCACAGCAACAGTATCCTCTGTGAGATACTCTACTAAAGGGGTACAAGGCCTTACTGCCCACTGTACTACTAACAGCCAGAAGCAGTTTCTACATGCTTTATCCGCTGTTCTGTTGATGTTGAACAACAGGTTTAGATCCCTAGACTGAGTATTTCTGATGCCATATGAATTGTTGATGTGCACTAAATCCAACAGTAATAGGTTGGAGGATGCCTTGTATGTCACCTCCTAGCAGTCCATAGGATACCAAGTATAGTGACAGGGCATCATCTTGGTCCATGTAGAACATACTGTTTAGTCTTTGTATCTTTTTAGTAAGGTATCTCTGTGGGTATTCCACTTGTTGCATGTGTCTGGATAGATACATGCTAAAGGGGGCATTATATGCAATGACTGACCTACTGAGGGCTTAGTAAAGACAGACAATGACATTCCAAGATCTAGACACACTCCCTTTGTTTATAAGGTCTGTCATTTAGAAGGACTTTGTTACAACAATAGACACTTGTTGGTCAAAAGTTAGGTCATTGTCCACATAAATTCCCAAATTCTGAACAACTGGATCAACTCTTAGGGATATATTGTCACTGCAGTAACTCTCTGAGTAAGACCACTTCCCAAAAGATACTCTAACACACATTTTGGCATTTAGTTTCAGTACATGATTTTAACACCAGTTATTTATTTGGGACAGGATGGCTATGTCATTTGGGGATTCAATGACTGCTCCTAGATGGCAGTCATCTGCAAACTTAGATTAACATTCAAAATGTATCACTTTTTATACAATAACCATAACAATTAAGCAATTAATCAACTAAATAATTACTCGATTCATTTAGATCCATAATCACTTTTTAAACACCAACATTACTTTGTAATATATAAAAATCCATTTAATCATTGTTTTAAATACAACTACCCTAACAAGCTAATACTACTGTTGTTATAAGGCTGTCAGCACTACAGGAAGAACCTGACCTGATCATGACCTACCACAAAGTTAGGTAAATGCTGCAGCCTCCTGGCTCACGCTGACATGAAAATGGTATAGTTGCTTATTTCTAAGACATATAATGAATTTCATATCAAGTATTTTGGATCTTTTTGTGGCTTAAAATGCATGATTGTGAAAGAGAACGTCTTTTATTCTCACCCATGCTCACTTTCTGGTTATTGGCTAGGCATGTAATAGTCTACAAACTGATTTGCATAGTATTTACCTATAATCCTAAAAACAGCCGTTAGACATAAGGACTTGTAAGTCTTTATTGACAGGCTAGCTGAATATGATACCTTATTTTAAGACCTTATACATACCTCATGATTGAGCATACTAATTGGAGACAGAAGGTTTTTTTTTCCCCACTGAGCTTCAGTTAGGCTTAGAAGCCCTGCACTCCTTATTAAGGCCTACAAAGAAAGAATGCCTGTTTTCATTCAGAGGAGTCTCACCCATTCCACGTGGCCTCCATGCCTATTGCCTAACATCCATAATGCTAGTTAAAGCATTAGTTCCTGGCTCATATCAGGGCTTCCCTCATAGTATCTGTGATCATGTCTAGCTTTGCTCCCAGATTCTTCATAGAAAGTCAGGGATAAAAATAGGAATACACACTAGTGAGGCATGCATCTTCACACATTATGTTTATAACCTGCAAGTAGTCCTTCCATATCATAAAGGAGACTGGAAGACAAACTGCATCCCAAATCCCATCTTTCCTAAAAATGCCACAACTTCTTTTTTCCTCTTTATTGAATAAGAGGAATAACCTCCAAAATCATTACCAGATTTCTTTCTTTCTTTCCTTCTTAATTTGGCTTTGATTACTGGGATAGTCTGACTGGGCAAAGTTCCTTTTCAGAGGAGGAATGGAGAATCAGGCCATTTGCATGAGCTAACACTGAAATATACTACTTAATGCAGAGTTTTTAATGAGTGATAACTATACTAAGTACACTAGATGAGGGGGTGCTGAAAAGTTCTAAGCCGGACTTGGAAAGGAATGACGTGGAGCCATGAAACTTACAAGTTATTCAACATATTCACCCTGAAGTTCAACACACTTGACACATTGAGTCTGAAGTTTCTGTAACCCCGCCAAGAAAAAATCAGAAATTTGGTCACTGAAATCCTGCTCTGCTGCTGCAATCACCTCCAACTCATTCGAAATCGCCACCCTTTCACCGACTCATTCGAAATCGCCACCCTTTCACCAACTCATTCAAAATTGCCGCCCTTTCACCGACTCATTCGAAATCGCCGCCCTTTCAAACCCTTTCTGAGGTTTGGAAACAGGAAATAGACATATGGAGTAAGATCTGGTGAGTGGGGTGGATGGTCTATGCACTCAAACATCAGTTTTGTCAAAACATCCTTCGTTTTGCCAGCCTTGTGAACAGCTGCATTGTCTTGCAAAAATAGAACTCCTTTCCGCAGCTTCTCTCTCCTTTTTTCTTTCAGTGCCTCATTTAATCAGCATAACAAGTTACAGCAGTATCCTGCATTAACTGTTTGGCCCCTTGGAAGATAGTCAGTCGTTACAACACCTTCCTGACCAAAACACTGTGGCTGTGACCTTTTCTGCTGACTTTTGAGTCTTGAACTTCTTTGTCCTTGGTGAACCTGACTGACGCCATTTTATGCAATGTTGTTCTGTCTCAAGATCATAGTGGTATAACCATGTTTAATCAGCAGTAACTAGTTGTTCCAAAAAGTTGGCACCAGCTCAATGAAAATGCCGCAAAATCAACTTGGAAGTGTCCACTCAATGTCTTTTCTCATCGGCATTCAAACATTTGGGCACCTACTTGGCTGACAGCTTCTGCATACCCAGCTGCTCATGGATTATAAACCCAACACATTCCCTGGATATCTGTAGTGTCTCAGCAATTGTTTTAGCCAATATTCGCCAATCTGCCAAAATTAGGTCATAGATTTCAGGAGATGACATCGTTTGAGGCCTCCCAGACCTTGCTGCATCTTCGGTCTCGAAATCTCCATGCTGAAAGTTTGCACACCACTTCTTCACAGTTGAGTAAGAAGGGCACTTGTCACCACTGTTTGCATCATGCATTCATGGATTTCCTTTGGAGTTTTCTTCTGCAGGAATAGGAAATTCATGATGGCTCGGAGTTCCACACTTGAAAATTCCCCACTTTTTGTTGATATGGTTCAATCAATGATTTGAAACAATGTAAAAACATAGCATTATGATTCTGCACATTGGCACTTTACAAGATGAAATAATCCTCTTTCCAGTTACAAAGGCAAAATAATGTCCAGAAATTAGAAAGTTGGTTAGGCTTAGAACTTTTCAGCACCCCCTTGTACAGTATTTATAGCATGATAAAGTCACACATACCTGAAGAACATTCAGTATCCTTTAATCCTTTAGTAGTTTATGTATAAACTTACATGGAGATTTATGCAAATTGTATCCAACTAGTTATTCACCTGAGATGTAAACAAATGAGAAAGTGTGAGGATTTTATATTTACTTAATCTGATTGCATAAAGTGCATTTAGCAATGGTCCTGGTATACAAGCAGGATTATGTTGTTGATAGGTATAATTTCAATGGGATTTTAAAATGTAGAAGAGAAATTATTAGAAAAGAAGGGGGATTAGCAGATCTCACAACCTTTGTCTATTTGGTGTTAAGTATGTTTTCTGCTATGCTTCCAACTCAGAGTACCAGGCTTGTAATTGCTGGAACAGCTGGGACTTCTTAATGGGGCTACATATGCCATAAATAGTCAAAGTTATGAGACAAAAACTACTAACCTTAAACACCCATGGCTATAACTGTGCTTCATGTCTTTACTATGGTAACCATCCCTTCAAACAACTAAGAGCTTGACAGACAAAATGGTCTCACAAAAATAATCAAAATAACCAAATAACAAACCAGATAACAGTGGAAGTTCCTCCTATGGCTAGTTCTGCCAAAATTCTGGGAATGCAACTAATAGAAATAGAGAATAGGGAAACACAAGGAAAGAAAAACATTTCCAAACTGCCCGTATCCTTTAGTACCCTTCTTGCCAGCCATGCTTCTATGTGCTGGAAATTAATGCCATGCTTCAGTAAAGTGTAGGTATACCTTAGAAATGGTTCTTCCTAATGTTAAAGATGCCATTCTTGAAGATGCCTGAGCTGCTGACTACATTATCTCACCACGCAATCGGACCAAAACTACATATATATATATATATATATATATATATATATATATATATATATATATATATATATATATATATGCAATAAATCACTATTCCAAAGCATTTTTGCAAGTGGCTGTACTCACTGTACCCCCACACCAAATTTCATCATTATATATATTACCTCCAAGAATGCACTAAATCAGAAGAAATGGAAATATATTTATTCGATTTCTTACAAGTTAGTGAGTCAGTGAAAGCAGTATATTTTGAGATCAGTTGTGTGGGGGCAAATCTCCATTTTAAAGGTACAAGGGTTGCTGTCTCTACACAAAACCAATTACATTAATATTTAAATTGTTTTAATGTATTAGCATGATCAATGGGGTAGTGGTAAAATGTTTCACAGTAGATCATACGTGATGCATTAAAGTCCAATAAGTCAAAGTAGAACAATATAAACATATGTAACAAAGTAAAAATGAAACATGAATAAAAGGCAACCTACCCTCAGCTGTTCAAATTGATAGTTTACCAAAGAATACAGATTACAGTAAAGATATATCCATTAAATGCATGATATGTTTGTTCGTCACATTCAAACCTACTGCAGACATCATGGGCTAAAAGATCAACCATTTTCCTATCAGTCAAGAAATCATAGTTGACAAATAGTCAGTTTAGAGAAACTTTTCTTTCCTAAATATCAGTAACCAGTGGATCATTCCTTCTGTGGCATCTTTCCTGAGCTTTCTGTGATTTGGATGTGTGATCTGGTAGTCCTCTGGGTTGCTCAAAGTTCAATCAGATCCTCCTGAGATACCATTTCAAGTGTTGAAACAGAGTCACGAGGGCATCAATGTTACTCACCTCTGTAATCCTGTCTTAGGCTTCAGTTCACAGCCTTAAAGGGTAGCAAAGTGAATGCCACTCCCCACCCAGTGTAAGAATTATCCTTACTGCTGTACTTGTGTAATTGAATGGTTATTTTCCATATGGTCTTACACCCATTGTCCATTAGACAGTTTTTAGATCAAGCAGCTCTGAGGACTAACTCTTCTTGAGAGTAAAGGAATTTCACAACAGCTGACCCTGGATGCACCTTGGGATTTTGAGAGCTTTGCAGTCAAGGTCTATTGAGCTTTTTCTGTGGCCAGTTTAGATAAGATACTTGCATCACGTAACATGGGAATCCAGCTTCAAAGAAATCCAGTCACGTCTTTGCTTCCCACCACACACTGACAACCAAGCAGAGCAAAATATTCTTGCAAGAACAGATCTAGAAATGATCCATTCTATGTAAGCAGGCCACTGCAAGAGGAATCCAGTCTGGGTGTCTGCTTCTGCTGGTTGTCCATCCACAGCACTTGACCTTGGAAATGGACTCTTCTAGCTTTTGGTTTATTTCTGTAAATTGCTACTTGCTAGACTTTTGGATGCTAGCTTTATACTACTCTTTAGTTCTACCATGGTCTTCATTAAAGTTACAAGCTCCATGGTATGCTTTTCAGCCCCATGATGTTAACAGGCAATAGTGGCATGCAATGTAATTTAAGCCTGGGATCCATTATGCAGGCCACAAGGCTATTCATCTCTATAAGCAAAAGCTTAAAATAGGCATTTATTTCTTTATATATTAACCCTAAAAATGAAACAACACCTACAACAAACCAAACCCATAACTACTCAAATGACCAACCAAACAACCCAAACACCTTCTTCTTCTTCTTTAAGCTCATACCTACTTCTATAATTAAAAAGCTTCTACTCAAACTAAAACCCTGCTCTGTATCAGCTGACAACCTCCCACCCCAATACCTAAAACTTGCAGCCGACTGAGTCACTTATGCAGTCAGCATCCTGATAAACAGATCATTATCAGAAGCCACAGTACCCACAATGTGGAAAATGTTGTATGTAACACCAATTCATAAGAAAGGACACTCTACAGAAATATCTAATTTCTGTACAATATCCATTTTACCCCTTATCCAAAATCATGGAAAATTTTATTCACCAATAACTAATGACATATCTACTCCATAACAATCTACCTACTGAAACTCAACATGGTTTCAGGCCTAATCATAGCACCTCTACAGTAGTATTATCCTTCATAAACACAGTTAATGAGGCCAGGGACTTCTTTGACACAGTTTCACATACTTTACTACTAGACAAGCTAGCAACACAAGGATGCTCTACCCATCACACTCCACTGGTTTCAAAGTTACATTCACAAACAAAAGCAATCAGTCAAATGATCCAACCAGTACTCACCCTTCCTACAAAACCCCACAGATATTCCCCAAGGGTCCATCTTAGGACCCCTACTGTTTAATATATTCACCAACAATCTTCATACTGCCTCTTCCCCTGCAACTCTAATCCAGTACGCAGATGACTCAACCCTAATCTGCACCATATGTACCCTCCTTGAACTTCTCACCAAAACCCAGCAATCATTCACAGCCATGGAATCATGGCTAACAAACTCCCAACTCTTTCTAAACCCCCAATAAACTAAAATGATAGTCTTTCACCACAAAAATACCTCCCACCCCCCTGCAGACCCAGACCAATTTAACATTCTAGAAGCTGGCAAAACCATCTTAGCAAACAATCAAGAAACTAAACTCCTAGGGGGTTTAAAAGATAGCAAGCTAAACTTTGACCCTCACATTCAACAAAACATCAGAAAAACCCATATAAAATTATGACTCCCCTATAGAAACAGACAATTTCTTACTACATCCACCAAGTCCACCCTGGCAAAAACCTTCCTCCTGCTCTCTCTTTTATATGTCTCCTGCATACTTACCAACTTAAAAACTCCACTAAGAAAAATTTGGAGCAATTCTACAACACAATAGCAAAATTTGCAACCAATCCCAGACATCATACTCACCACTTTATACCATTAAAAGAACAAAACTGGCTCGAACTAGCAAACCAGCCTACATATACACAATTAGTTACAATCCATAACATATTATACAAACCAAACGCATGTCCTTCCCTTGCCAAACTAATCAAACATTACAAACCAAACAGAACTCTCTCGTCCAAAGACAAACTTCTTCTAGAAACATACAGAACCTCCAAAACCATGGAAAATCACTCTGTTCATACTCAGTCACCAAAGTTTGAAGCTCCCTACCACAGGACATTAGACTATCCCCCAGCCTACCTCTCTTTAAAACTGCCTTAAAATAACATCTTAACAGACCATGGTTATGCACATGCCTTTCTCCTGGCTAGGTTACCTCTTACCCTTCTCCCCCGTCATCCCCTCCTCTCACCCAGGCTACTCCTTATACCCACCTCACACCTTCCTCTTACCCACTCTGCTTACTTGCTAACTCTTCCCTCAATTACTCAAACCACACTTTCCTTGCTGTCTTACTAAATAATTCTGTCAAATGACTGGGAACAGGCCACAGCCCTGTACTACAGGGGACTAGTAACCTGTCTAGCTCAAACCTGATCATGCTTTTCAAACACACTCTAATCTAAGTACCATATGAATCTCTATCACAAAGAGTGTGCAAATTTAATCTAAAACTTTTACCACCACTATTATGTAACCCTGCATGTATCCATTATAATCAAATACTAGTCTAATTCTGTTACTTCTATAACATATTGTACAACTGTGCAACACGATTACAACTATGTATGTAATCCTAGCTGCTACATCTATTACTATGTGTGTAAGATTTTGAACTCTAAGTATAACTATGTATCCAGATGTTTTTCTCATGCAGATTTTTTTTCACATGTTTCTCGGCTGGAGTACCTTCTGTGTGGAGTCCGCATGTCCTCCCCATGGTCGAGTGGCCTCCGAAAGACATGCGTGAATGGGTGTGCCTTTGCTGAAGGTTGGGCATCGGGCTGGCAACTCGGCACCATAAAAATCTACTGCCGATCATTAGCGGACCGGAGTTCCGCGGTGGCAACCCCTAACCGGGAAAAGCCGAAAAGACAAACAAAAAACAATCTTAGCTACTATATATATATATATATATATATATATATATATATATATATATATATATATTACTATATGTATATGTTTTGGAACGAGATATGTAACTGTGTACAGATGTTTTTTCTGCCTGATGAGCTTTTCTCCTCGGGCCTCCACTGAAAATGGGCAAGATACCCAGTCAGACTATTCTGGTAAACAAATGTCAAATAAATAAATCATTTCTTTTTTTCAGGACTGTAGATCCTTGGTCAATATTCTTTCTTAGCACAGTGTATTCAGTCAATATCATGCATTTTGAAAAGAGTTTATGCTCAATGATTGCCATTTGCTTTTCCAGTTTTATGTTGGTCAGAGCACGTAGGCAGAAATTAGCTGTTATTAGCATATGGCATTCCCAAATGGCCCAGTAAGCTATGGTTTTGTATGATGTTGCATGCATATTGGCCTGAGTTATAGCTGAAAAGGAGCCAGAGATCAGCCCATCTACCCAGCTTGCAAACAAACAAAGAAATAAGTACTCTTAAGGAAAATGGGTGGCATAAATAGCTGCTAGCTATAACATGGCTTCAGAGAAGTGTAGCTACATTCAGTCCATAACATGACATTCATGTCAATAGTTACATGCCATCCATAGCAAAGCATTAAACATATGTGTGATTGTACTATATGAGAAGTATATGGTTCCTGATAATGGAAAGGTGGTAGCAGTACAAATCAGTGTGCAGCATTCCCTCTTCACGACTGGGTCACTGGAGTGTGCTTCCATTTTTGCAAAAGTCTGGCCCACCCTGTGCATGTCAGTGCAGTTCCACATCTTCTGTCTTGCATGTGCATCTGCATCTCACTGAATGCAGCAAGTGGTTTATGACAAATGGCCTCTGGATGCTAACTGGCAGTAGTATTCTGTCTGTGTTACACTTCAGTTTTAAGAGTTAAGTAATGCTGACACTGTGAACTGGTGTCCTGGTTTTTTAAGTGTGTGTTATCAAATACCAGAAATATTGATATTGACAATTTTAACATTTCTGATTATTGTGTGAGATTTACTGGCATGCAGGCAAATGGTGTTAACAAATGCTGAGACTTTTGGGTATACTGTAAGTTTTAGCATTTTGTGCGTGCGCGCGTGCGTGTGTGTGTGTGTGTGTGTGTGTGTGTGTGTGTGTGTGTGTGTGTGTGTGTGTGTGTGTCTGCATGTGTATGTCTGTGTGCGTGTATCTGTATGTGTCTGTGTCTGTGTGTGCTTCTAAGCCTATAAGGCAAGCCACCATACAATCCAACATTTTGGTCATTGGAGAGTCCATTCTGAGACACTCACCAGGGTGAGTAAGGAGGCATTGCTTATCAGGGACCAGGATCCATCACATTATGCACACACTCAGGTCACTGGACCAAAGGTACCAGTATAACTCATACCCCTCAACTGTACAGATGTTTGCAGAATGTCCAGATAATTGGCTCATATTTTCCTCCTCTTCCTTTATCCCCCTGGCAAATCAGTGGGATGATCTCAGAATTGTAGTCACTAAATAATGACATACAGTTAATTTTAAGACCTCAAAACCATTAACCAGTAAATGTATATTAAAACAAATCCTGTAACTCTAGCAACTCTTCAAGTTTATGAGAGCAATATTCAAAATATGTCCCTATTTGTACATCCAAGCTGTCAAGCTTTGTCCAGAGTGTGTGCATTAAGAGATTGAGAGGTATGTGCATAATATTAACTCGGAATCTGGGAATATGTGTAGAAACAGTCAGGTAGTGTTAACAAACATTCCCTCCACAGGTCTACCAGGTAAAAGATGTAGAATTTAGCTATAAGACAGTTGAAATATACACTGTGTACAAACATATCACTGCCCAAACCAAGGCCATAGGGTATTGTAATAATACCTGTAGAGTAATGATTAGAGCAATGATCATTAACGTTGCGAGTACTGCAAGGACATATAAGTTGTTAATTGACATCTCTCTCTCCCCCCACCATATCTACAACAATAATCTAAACACACAAATGAATGGGTATGTTTACACCAAACTTACAGTTAGGACATATGTCCTATTGTTCAACAAATATTGAAATGTGTTTCTATTAATGTTCCTGTTAGTCTTTGTATGTACAAATGCAGAAAAATTCAGTACAAATGAAATTAATGTCTAGTAATGAATATGTGTGAAAAAAACATATTTAAAGAAAACAATGGGTCCAGGGTACCTACTAGATTAAAATGCATAAATAGCAAACAGTCTGTGTAAATACATACTGTACAGGATACATCGTAATAAGTTCAAAAGTAATTTGTCAAGTTGTAATATCACTGGTTTTACCCCAGTAAAATAATTGCTTTCAAATATTTATTATCTAAGCCCAGTTCAGTATTTTACCAAGATGTTATTGAGCAGTTCAGAGACATGAACACAATGTGATGGTTAAAATGACATTAAAACTGTATATTTTCAGCAGTGTATAAATGCTTGCAGTAGCACATAGTTATTGTCTCTTATAGTTAATTCAACAGTTGCAAAGAGTTAATGAAACAATTCTAAGTCATAAATTAAATTCTGTGATTGCAAAAGAATAAATTAATCAAGTAAAATTAAAACAGACACAGCTCATAACTGATAAAATATTTTCACAGAATGGTCTGCAAAAGAAAAAGTTGTTAAATACATTCAGGTTTGGTAGTAATACATGTTTTCATTGTATTAACTATGTAAAATTGCATTTTGACTTGTATCAAAAAGACTAAAGGTTTTATTTCTTAATGTGTTTTTATATAGAATGTTTTGAGTATGTTTAAAAACAGAGGGAATTGTTAGATATTATGAATATAAGGCTGAAATTAATTCTGTTGTAAATATGCTGAAAGAAAAAGTTTGCTTGAATATATGTATAGAGTTTACAATGTGCATTCATACTATATGTATAACAGACAGGCTTCTCTTCACAGCATCAGAAAATGCCTAACAAAGCAATACTGGAAAACAAGCATTACATGATTTTCTCATGTTTGTAGAACAAATATCTATTAACAGACATCCTTTTTTATAAATTCAGCAATACGTGATGTTTTTCCAGTAGGAACAGCTTATACAGATGTTTCCTTTCAGGATGGCATCCTCACATCAGCAAAAGTGCTTAAATCACAAAAGGACAATAGAAAAGTCTAAAAACAGACATTATGTGACTTCCCATAGAAGGCCAGAAAAATATACCGAGGAAATAACAATCTCTTGTGTGCGTGACTAGCTCTGTATATAGCTATTGTAGTAATTCAGTTATGTGAGAGAAGGACAGAGAGAGGTATTTTGTAGAAGTCATCATTCATATCTATAATGAAGGAAAACTTTGTAAATATATGCTACAAATCTGACAGACTACGTGTGGCTTGTTATAAAATAAATTATCTGTAACTGTGCTTATAGCTGCAAAATATATTTCTTTATCAGTGTGCAATTTGAAAGGCTTGGTGCTTTAAACAGACTACAGATGGAGTCATGCAGAGCTATGTGTCTCTGATTCAGCAGCAAACAGCAAGCAAGTAAGCAGCAAGCAGCTCAATATAATTTTTCAGTTCCATATTGAAATACTGTAATTGGTGGCCTGTTTCTATCAATGTAACCCACATGCCATTGTAATGGCCACTGTGGTTCCATATATGCATGTGTTCTGTTTGCTATGCAACTGTTCCAAATCTGGTGTTTTGGGTTAATGGGAATATCTCTGGATACTGTTAAAACTAATTCTGGATCGTGTTGACTTTTACTAACCCACATATGTTCTAAAACTGCAACACCATAGCATGTTTGGGAAGGCCGGTCACACAGAGGACCCACCTCTCCCACCTCATCTGGCCGTGGCACCAGGCCCCAGCACATCTGGGACCCACCCGGGACCTCCTCATCCACTGGTCCTGCACCACATTTTGGTAAAACTGTCTAAGAGGATAGGGCTCACCCCCCCCCCTCCGGGAGTGGGTGAGGACAGGATCCTGTCACCCAAAGTCAGGTTTGGGAATTCGTGCTTAGCAAGCTCCAAATGGAGTTTGGAGATCTGCTCCACCAGCCTGAGGACCACGTGGTACATTTAGAGGGTCAGCCTGCCCCTCCTGCTCAGCCCACAGCACAGCCACTTTTGGGCCGTGAAGGTGCAGTGATGACTGCCCAAGGGTGGGGACTTCAGTCCCACTGTTTCCATTTTGCTGCTCATGGGCTTTCGATTTCCAAACAGCCCTCCCCATCTAAGGTGTTTACCTCCCACATGTGTCGTAATTCACCCCCCTGTATGCTGTCTTGTCTGTCTTCTCTGTTTTCCTACTCAACCGACCTCCCCAAATATACCAACTATCCTTCCCCAACATCCCACTCTCACCTTAAAAAAAAAGGCAATTTGTTCCCAAAAAACATTTTGCCCCATACATAGCTGTCTATTTCACACACATGTCTGCTGGACACATGTAATCTGGTCTAATTGGCTTCACAACATATTATTGTTATTCTCACCCCTATCTCAGGAGTTTGAGTGTCTAAATCTACCTCCAAATTCAGTATATATGCACCGCTGTTGCTGTAGAAGAAATTGACAGCTATGAACCTTCCCTACACCCGTCCTGCACATCCCTATCTACTTTCCCTATTGAATTTCCCTCTTTGGGCCCCTTTTTCACCACTTCACTATCACCCCTTTTTCCTTTTCTTTTAAAGAAATTAGTGCAGGGGTAAGCAGGGGTAAGCACTTTTAAGCAGCAGTAAGTGGGATTAAGCCTGTTTGCTTGGCGCTAAGCAGTGCCTACACAGATTAAGCACTTTCAGGCTGTCTGTAAGCATATTTAACCAGAAATTAGCATTGCTTACCATTGTGCAAACCCACACAAATCTGGTTACAACTGCTTAAAAGTGTCTTAACCACTCTGTATCCAACAGCACTTGTTCTGCCCAGCAACAAAATAATCAGCCCTTCCAAGTCTCGAACCCAGGACCCTGCATACTATAGGCACAGCAAGTTGCCACTAAGCCATTTGAGCTGTAGATAACTGTGATGTTTTCTCAAACATATCATGCAGCACAGTCATTCAACAGTAAGGAAAATATATTTATATATGTAGATGTGTGTGTGCGTGTGTGTGTGCGTGTGTGTGTGTGTGTGTGTGTGTGTGTGTGTGTGTGTGTGTGTGTGTGTGTGTGTGTGTGTGTGTGCATGCGTGTGCGTGTGTGTGTGTATGTATATATATATATATATATATATATATATATATATATATATATATATATAAATAGATATATGTGTGTGTGCATGTGTGTGCAGACATACATATCTATCTATATATATATATATATATATATATATATATATATATATATATATATATATATATATATATATATGAATTGCATTTGGACATCATATCTACACTCTGAACCTCTCACTGCAAAACATCTGACCAAAGGCACTGTTAATGGGGAAGAAGGGGCCCAAAATAGGGATCTCTTGTAATTATTGCCATTATCCCTTCCTCCACAGCTGAACTGATCTGCCTTGGAATAAAATAACCAACACTTGCAAGTCTCTAACCCAGGACCCTGCACAACATAGCCACAACAAGTTACCAGTAAGCCATCTCAACTGCAAGATGCTGGGATGATTTATAGGTTCATAGGTTGGTACTAGGCTATCAGCCCTAGGGCCTTTACAAACCTAGCCATAATAATTCCCTGGCTATTTCTTCCCACAGTATTTACTTCCCTGGATCCCTGTCTAGCAGGGTGGCTGACATAATCCCCAGGGTGAATTTCCTATCTCCCATCCAATCATCAAGGTTCCTTTTGAAGAGGAACAAAGAGACGCTCTGCTTGACATGTATGGGCAGTTTATTCCAGAGTCTGGGTAGTCTCTGGGTCAGGAACCTATCCCTCCAGTATGTTTTGTTCATTGTGATGACAAGGTTTGACAACTCATGCATCACAGAGATGTATAATGTTGGTAACAAGGACTGAATATAGCTGAAGTGCATGCTGTTGAGTGCCATATGTCATGCATGTTGACTGTTGGGTAATGAGAGGTTTGTCTAATATCTTTGTGCCACCTCACGTGTGTGTGTGTGTGTGTGTGTGTGTGTGTGTGTGTGTGTGTGTGTGTGTGTGTGTGTGTGTGTGAGTGTGTAGAAGTAAGCAATAACGTACAGGTCTTAAATTACATTTTTTGTTTTCCCCTCACAGGTGGCGAGGAGAGTCAGGGTCCCTCCTGTAGGCAAACTGATGTTAGTTTCCCTACAGACTTTGACAATGATGATAGGTATGGTGAGGCACAGGCAGGGCTGTCAGGGACTGAAGCTGTGCCATCGGCTGGCATCCCACTTTTATCCACCCCATCCCCGCACACAGTCACAATGCTTATACATACCCGATCACCAGTGGCCATAGATGAAAGACAGTTGGTGGATGGTGGCATGGAACAGGACAGTGTGTGGACTATGGCAAGTGTGTCTGTACACAGCAGCCATAGCCAGATGACCATCAAGGTACCACACAGGCAGATGTACAGGGATGCTCGTAGGAGGGCTGCTGGCCATCATGCCCCAGGCAGAAGTGTCACAGCAGGTGTCACCAGATACATGTTTGAGGCCATCATGGAGGCACAGGTACATATGGAATGTTATAAGAGAGAGTCTGAGGCTCCAGAGGGCTACTCATTCTGCTTTACTTGACAACATCCGTGATCTTGCTAGTGCCCACAGTTATTTTGCAGAGGTCCTGGAGAGACGGTTGGGTGAGATGGTGGGAATCCTCGACTGTGTGGTGTTTGTGTTCGAACATATGGTGTGATTAGGGAGTTAGCCATGTGGACGTAGGTCAGCAACACCAAAAGGTGTAGGTCTACATGGACATGCAACAAGTCACAACCACTCCCGTAGTGACAGTACCAGCACCAGCACTGCAGGGGGGGGGGTGCTGTCCACACCAAAACACAGCAGGCCACATGCACGTGATCCAGGCCAGTCCCAACAGGGACATGGATCCAGTAGACATTTGTCATCATCAGGGGAGAGTAACATATCTGGGCTTCTACCTGGTAATGCCCATGGACCCCTGGCAAGCACAGTTCCAGTGCCCATGGCTGGACATGATAAACTGTACACCCTGCCATGTATGGTCTACAACTGTCCAACAAACCCTGTATAGGGTAGCCACATGGCAGAACTATGTGCATACATACACACACACACATCACCAACATAGCTAGGGAACCTTCATACCCTCACACACCACATCTGTGCAGCCCAATTGATAAAGAATCCCCTAATACACACATATGATGTCAACCAAATGGCTCAGCCTAGGTCTCTGGCAAACCCAAAACACACCCTGTGCATATGATGATACATGTGCTACATCCCTGTCATCCATACCATCAATGCAGGGACATGCTAATATGGTTCTGATGCACAGGGTGAAGGTACTAAGGTTTAGCAATGTAATGCTGTTTAACATGTTTTCAGCTGGAATGTTTAATCCTTACATGTCAGGGTGTGTAGCTGTCCAGCCATGATGCATTATAGCTGTTATTAACACTGACTGATTGTGGTCTCCATAATGTATTCAGTTTGTGTTGTAGGTGTCTATGTGTCAGCAGGATGTTGGTCTGCTGTCCTTTCCTACAAGGGGTATGGCACTGTGGTGACACATTTACTGTGTCATATCCTGGCTACAGCTGAACACAAGTAACAGGTCTGTATAACAGTTATTGCATGTGCCACATGGCTGATAGGTTTGAGGGGTGTATACAGGTGAGTGCATGGTGGCTGATGTCAGCAGCTCTTCTACAGTGGACAATGGTTAGTGTACTGGGTGGCACACACCAAATGTTTGTGAATAACACACACACAGAGGCTTTGGTGTCGATGCAATACACAGAGAATACTGTACACATGGATGTACTTAATTTTGCAGTTGACTCATTTTGGCCTGTGTAATTCCACCAAGACAAAGTAGGCAAAACATCACATCAGTAAAAATCAGTCTGCCAGTTTAATGTCATTGACGATGGTACTGACAGGATATATGTCCTCTTCCCCAATGTAGTGCAATCCTGGAGTTGGTACACATAGCTGTGCTGGTGTGGGTGGCACAGCCCCCCTCTTTGGAGGGTGTGGGTGGCGTAGAACCACACATAGTGTGATTAACAACTACTTAACCTGTTAACTTAAACTGTACAGTATAACAGCAGACTAAGTGGGGGGATACACACAACAATAGCCCCAATGAGGGTGGCTGCACCCACAACAACCACACCCAACTATATATATATATATATATATATATATATATATATATATATATATATATATATACCAACTCCGGTATTGCTGTACAGCTGTACAGTGGGGAAGAGGGCATTTACAATCTACTACTAGTTTTGATGGAATGAATTTCCACAAGATGATTCCTTTGAAATGTTAGCTTTTGCCAGTTAGTTCTCGGACAAATGATCTCCTGGGATATGTATGTTCTGCAAACTGAAGTAGATCTCTTCACATACTGATACACTTTCTTGGCAACACTGAGTAGAACCCCTACCTAGGTACATATTGCTGCTAATGTGTTTGGCCTTAATTGCACACACCACAGAGCTTTTAGGATGATGTGTGTCCCGAGTTTCTTAAGTGAAGAACATTACCAGGCCTTGTACAGTATGGTAATGGGGGATGTACTGGGTGTTAATGAACAATAAATAGTGTGACATACTGTCATATACACACTGACAAACATGTAACAGTCATACACACATCTGACAGACCAGGGTTTAGCAGTGCTAACTACCTTGTCAGTGAGTCCATTCTGTTACAGAGAATTTGCACACAGCACATGCATTATTGGGCTGGATAGTGTAATCAGTTACCTATATGGTTGATGGTGACAGCGGTCCTCATACAGTGGACCTTGGGACATGTACTGGGGGTACCATGGTGTAAAGACAGTATACCCATCACCCACACCCCACATTGGATATTGTACTCACTAAAACCCATGATAATGCTCTGACATACTCACAATCACACATTGACCAGGACTGCAATACAACCCCTTGTCTATCTAATCAATGCTACTACAGGGATATGCATTTACTGCACATGCCACAGGGATAGTAGGGTGAGGGTTTTTCATGGCTCTCCTAATGTCAGCAACATCACTATCCCTTATAATGTATGACAAGGTTTATTGTATTTGGGGAATGTGGCCTCAGAATGCTGTCTCCTACAAGTATACACACTCGCACACATACACACACTTGCCAGGACTCAGAGGGTAACCCATGCCTATCTACCCAGTTGTAGAACAGTGTTATGCTGGTATTGCAAGCTCCAGGTAGCCCATAGGGTGAATAGTGTAACAAGGTACATTTAACATCAATTAAAACAGCAGCCATTTCTAAGTATGGCAATGGGAGATGTAGTGGGTGAGAAAGTCCTCAGGGTATTGTCAACTACAAGTTTACAAACACAGAGATACTGTTATTCTCAGTAATGCACACTGACACATTTGTCAGCACTGGGGTCCATAGCTGCAGGTGTGTACCAGGCTAATGTCCATGGAGAGATGAGAAGAGTAGGGCATGTTGGTACACTGGTATCATGCCACCTGACATTTGTCAGCAGGCCATCTATCAACTGATGCCACTTGAGAGATCCCCAGGGTGACAGTAAAATTCAACATCCAAGCATATGTTTTTTTCTTGCAGAGGGCCAGTGAGGTGTTACAATTGACATGCATGCAACATATATTACATAACATGTCCAGTGTCTTTGTTAGAGACCTGTACCCAAGCATGTTCTGTTGACTGTGGTAGTCACCAGCCCTTGTAAATACTGGCATTGGGTGATGTAGTGGGTGAGAGATCCCAAAAACAATTTTACCCTACCCACACATTTACATTTGCCAGGGGTGAGGTTCAAACATCTCTCTAACAATCTCTATGGACCATTATGTTACACATTTACCACATGCACCACTGACCTGACATGGTTTATGGTTGGCAACAGGTACTTCTAAGGTGGATGATATCTGCAGGACTGCTAAAGTCAGGCTCTGAGATGTGTACTGGGTGTAAATGGGGCCAACATCTTTTGAGGTACACACACACATACATATGTACACACACAAACACTTGCCACAGATGAGATTCAAACCCATACCTATGCAGTTACTGCTACTACATTGTTCCGCATTTATGGCACACGTCATGGAGCTTACACATTGGAGAGCTCTCCACAGGTATCTTTGAAGGTGACTAACATCAGCAGCAGTGCTAAAGGAGGGGTACGGGGAGAGTAGTAAGTGTGAATGTCTATAAAATCAGGTATTATCAAAGACACACACACACACACACACACACACACACACACACACACACACTCAGACACACACATACACATACACTCTCTCACATAAACACACAGAGTTTTACAATTGCCATCTTGGGGATAAGAACTCCTACCTAACTAGTATTCTACACCATAGTATTATGTAGTTATTGCAAGCACCATGGAGCTTATGGGGCAGGCATTTGTCCAAAGGGTTATTTCAAGGTGACTGACATCAGCAGGCTTGCTAAAGTAGGGCAAGGGAAGTGTAGTGACTATGAATGGCCTCAGAAATCATTCATCTCCACACACAAACACACGCACACACACACACGCACACACACGCACACACACACGCACACACACGCACACACACGCACACACATGCGCACACACACAAACACACACACACACACAGAGTTTCACAGATGCTATGTCTGGGATTACAACTCCTACCTAACTAGTATGCTACACTACAGCAATACACAGTTATCACAAGTGCCACGGAGTTTATGGGGATGGCATTTGTCCAAAGGGTTATTTCAAGGTGACTGACATCAGCAGGCTTGCTAAAGTAGGGCAACGAGAGGTGTAGTTACTGTAAATGACCTCAAAAACATCCCCCCCCCCCAAACACACGCACGGTTTCACAGATGCCATGTTTGGGATTAGATCTCCTACCTAACTACTTTTCTACACTACGGAATTACACACATATCACAAGTGCCACGCAGTTTATAGGGCTAAGACTTGGCCAGAGAGTTATTTCAAGGTGACTGACATCAGCAGGTGTGCTAACATGGGCAATGGGAAGTGCAGTGTGTGTAAATGGGCCATAATCCATTCCTCTGGAAACACACATGCAACACTCAGTCACACACAACTTTACAATTGACAGGACTGGGTATACAAATGCTAGATGAATACTGATTTGTACTATTGTGCTACACAGTTATCACAAGCACCACAGACACTATAGGGCTGAGGGCTACCAAAAGCAATGTCTACAGTGATTGATATTAGCACATCATATGATACTGGCAAATTGGATGTGTGGTGGGTGGGGCAGGCCTCATGATGGAAATCTCTCTCTCACTGTCTGTCTCTCTCTCTTCCCCACATCTCTGTACATGTATGTTTGACATATTATAGTGTGTTGGCCTTGGATATGTGTGAGTATTTTTATCCAATGTGTGTGCAAAACATGAATGGTGTACAATGTGGTGTGTGTGAACAGACATCTGCAACTGACAGATATGTATAATCCACTGTTGTGGTCAGACATGGGCTTCATTTCTCTAAGTGTAGAAGCATGCCCAGTATTGAGTTTGTGAATCCATTCCAGGTAGGTTGTACTCCAGTCCAAGATTTGGTGTTCTACATCTACAACTAGCAGCCTGCTTCTGCAGGATATCTTTAAATAGGTTGGCAATATGAAGTCACAGTGGGTGACAGTGAGATACTGTAAATATTGTTTCTGTGCTGCTTGTGCTACATGGTTTGTGTTAGCAGAGATATTCAGACATATGTACTGTTTTACACTGTGATGTATTATGTCATCAACTACTGACAGATATACTTATTTGCTCACAGTTATTTCCTGAGAAATACAAGATGAATGAAGCTGTGTCCCGTATCATGGTCTGCAGCCTACATATTCTTGTACACTCATGCCATTCTGGAGGGGTAGCTGCAGACACTTGCTGATGGGTCTGTGCAAATGGTCCAGCACCTTGGTACTGTGGTGGCTGAGGATCCCCTGCTTGTACATATATCAGTGTAACAGAATTACCATATCCTGCTTTGGCCATACTTTTCAGCTGTACAGATTCACCCAGGTTACCCAGAGGAAGGGCTCATATATCTGGTCGGTTCCCCTTCACATTGTGGTTTACAAGCAGATTTGTAGCCACCCATTACTGAGTTTGCAGGCAGGGGTAGTATGGGCAGACATCAGAGTTTCAGACTTCATACACTCCACGACGTCCATGCTTCTACACCCCCCCCAGTCTGTTATTCTATCCTCTTCCTAACATCATGTGTGTGATATCTGAGAAGTATCCCTATAGTTGTCCCTTCATCCCAGCGGTATTTAGGGGCTGGTCCACAGTTCATGCAGTAGGACATGGTGGGCATGCTACTGGGATTTGTCAACATGGCCTTGCATTTGTGTTCTGTGGACTCTGTTATGTTGTTAGTTGGGACCCCATGAGACAACATATATTGGCAGTACGGGTGAGGCACAGGCCTCTGACAGAGGACTATAGGGCATTTGGTAGTGATGCAGGCAATCTGTAGGAGGTCAGTACATTCTGTCACTCCTACATTCCCAGGCTCCGAGCCACTGGATTCCCCTGGGGTGACAGGGGTAAGTGTACGAGGTGTCAATGGCACTAGTTCCTGTGCATATTAATCCATTTGTCTGGATGCTGGCAGGGTGCTGCTTACAGCTAGGCACACACCTGCATGGGACATCTGTTCAGCATGCTGCATTCTGTGGGTATTCCCATACAGAAGTGGGGGTCATACTGTACTCATTCCCAACAGCAGGAATATGACCTGTGATAAACCTGTAGCTGATGGTGGGGTGAGCTGAGTGCATGTGTGATATGGAAGCTACTTGCAGCTGACTCACAGATATACCTGGGACATTCCCCTTATGCTGCCTTGTGCGGGGGTAGAGGCAGTCTCTCATTACTTCATAACTGTGACTTTTGTGGTCTGCCAGTGATTGGCCAGACTACATCAGTATTCCATACTACACAGACAGCTCATGTGCTGCTAATGTGTATGTACAATTCCAAAGGTGTGTGCAGTTGACAGTTACATTTTATGTACTCTGTCTAGGGTACTTCCACCTCTGTACTGTGTGCATGTCTGGACCCACATTCATGGCATGTCCATCTTTCAGATGGTGACAAATACTGACATCTGGACAGTGAGTATGGATTACTGCTGACATGGGTATTGATGAGAAGCATTGTGGTTGGCACTGCAGTTGTCAGAACATGGCCCTGTCATCAACAGTACTGGCCATAGGCCACCGAGACATAACTCCCCATGCCTACATGCTGACCACTTCCAGACAATATTGAACACACAACAACCTAACACAGGGACCCCTGCATATTGCACAAATGCAACAATCTATCTTGTAAATTGGGCCAGCTCAGGTAATCTGTGCTCCACTGTTATTAAACCCACACATACATGTTACTGGATTTCTGCATAGGATTGTGGGGGTGGGGGACACACCTGACAACTGTACGCATTTGCTATGACTGTACTGGTATTTCAGGTACTCTGTTGGCTTCCATTTCATTTTGTATTCTGACCTATCATGCAGACTAGAGGCATATCAGTAGAGTACAGATCTTAGGTTTTACTGACCTACATTTCAATTTCAGACTTCTTACCCTTTAGAACTAACATACAACTGCCAGACCTGTTGTAGGCTGTCTGTGTTCATAGGTTCATAGGTTGGTACTAGGCTATCGGCCCTAGGGCCTATATAAGCCTGGCCATAGCAATTCCCTGGATATTTTGTCCCACAATATTTACTTCTCTGGACCCCTATCTAGCAGGGCAACTGACATGATCCCTGGGGTGAATTTCCTATCTCCCATCCAATCATCAAGGTTCCTTTTGAAGAGGGCCAAGGAGGCGCTCTGCTTGACATGTATAGGCAGTCTATTCCAGAGTATGGGGAGTCTCTGGGTCAGGAACCTATCCCTGCAGCATGTTTTGTTCATTGTGATGACAAGGTTTAGATCCCTGGAGCGTGTGGCTTTGAGGGATTGGGATTTATTTAAGTGGAGCATGTCCAACAGCTCAGGGTTTGACATGGCCTTGTATGTTAAGCAGAGATCGCCTCTGAGTAGACGATATGCCACAGAGTATAGCTGGAGGTTTTTTAGATGGTCAGCATACGGCATCTGCTTTAGGCCTGTGATTTTTTTAGTGAGGTATTTCTGTGGCCTTTCCAGCTGTTGGAGATGTCTTGTGAGGTACATACCAAACGGGGCATTATACTCTATAATGGGTCTAATGAGGGATGAGTACAGTGGGACAATGACCTCCTTTTTTCTGGATGAAAAGCCCTTAGTGATGAGGTGTGCCACATAGAAGGATTTCCTGACTGTTGTGGTGATGTGGTTATCAAAAGTGAGACCACTGACCACCTGTGCCCCTAAGTCTCTCATCCCACTTCCAATGTTTAGTGTACTGCCACCTATATGATAATTCATGGGTGCATGTTTTTTTCCAAAGGGGATAACTATACTATTCTTGGCATTAAGCTTGAGCCCATGCCTCTGGCACCAGGTATCTATTTCTGTAAGGCCCTTTTGTAGAATATCCACATCATTTGGGGATTCAATAATGGCTCCCAGTTTGCAGTCATCTGCAAACTTTGTTAGCCAGAGTCCCTTAGTGTTGGCCTGCACTTCAGAGAAGTAGATGTCAAACAAGAGTGGTCTCAGGACTGAACCCTGAGGTAGTCCACTTATCACTTGTCTGGAGCTGGAATTGAAGTCGGCTACTTTTACAGTCTGGGTTCTGTCAGTATGCCAGTTGGCAACCCATCAAGTGACGTAGGGATTTATGCCCAGCTTAGTAAGTTATCTATGATTCCAGAGTGGGGGATGGTGTCGAAGGCCTTGGTGAGGTCCAGATAGGCTGTGTGGACTGCCTTACCCTCGTCCACAGCTCTGGAGACTGATTTGAAGAAGTCAATCAGGTCCAGGAGACAAAATAGGCCCTTCACAAACCCAAACTGGGTGGGGTCCAGTGTTTGAAGGTTGTCAATGTTTTTGTTTATAAGTTCCATGATAATGCATTCCATGCCCTTGCAGATCAGACTCATCAGACTGATGGGACGGTAGTTCCCGGGATCCAAGGTGGATTCCCTCTTGTGGAGTGGGATAACTGTAGCTGTGCGCCACTCAGTGGGCATGAAGCCTGAGGTGAGGCTATGATTAAACATGACACTTAGGTGAGGTGCCAGTTCATTTTGTAGTTCATGTAGTACACAGACTGGGATGTCATCTGGTCCCATGGATGCTGTATTCTTAGCTTTGGAGATTGCGGTTTCTACCTGTGTGGCCATGATTACCAGAATTTGGCAATCTTTTGGTATTGAGATGGGCCCTTTACGGGGTGAGAAGGGGGTGAAGTTGGCATTAAATCAATCTGCCAGGATATTGGCAATATCCTTGGGATCAGTATATTTAATGCCATTCTGTTGAAGCTCAGAGCAGATCTGATCATTGCCATTTAGATTCTTGACATAACTATAGAATGCCTTGTGGTTGTCTTTAGAATCTTTGGCAATTTTATTTTCATAACTAGCTTTTGAGGATTTTATGAGGGATCTCAGCTTCTTACTGAGGCTGGTGAGGGAGTTTTTTGCATCCTGGGATTTTCCTCTTTTCTGCAATAGTTTCGTCCTTCTGTTGTATAGTTTGTTTATAGCAGGGGACCACCAGATTGGCTTCCTTTTTTTGGAGGAGAGCATCTTGGTTATATTTGGGATGGCATGATTCATTCATAAGTGGATGTGCTCGTACAGTGCCTTAGTGTAGGATTCTGCAGTCAAACTTTCAGATCCCGTCTGCATGGGTGTCATGAAGTTTGTCATTTCTGACTTCAGTAGCATGAAGTTGGCTTTGGAGAAGTTTTTTATGGAGGTTTCCTTATTGGGGGGTGCGGGTGGGATGTGGATGTCAAGGGTGATTTGCTTATGGTCAGATCTGATCAATGTGTATGTCTGGAGGGGGACTGTTCACCATTGCCATCAATTGGAGGCCTTAGCACAGCCTTTCTTTATGGTCATCTACACCTGTCCTGCTGGCTGAGGCTGGTGTTGGGTATGTGAGCCTCACTGACATGCATGTGTGTGTCCTATGGACACACATTTGGGCCCCCACATGTACTGCAGTGGGATTTGTCACCTTGTCTAGTACTACCTACTTTGTTGACACCAGTATTTGTTATGGATTTCATGCTGCCCATATAGGTGTCCAGTATCTGCTGCCATCCCATTCAGCCACCCGATTCCCTTGCATGTTCACATCCATAACATAGATACAACTAGTAGAACATACTACTCCATTCAGCAATTGATAGGAAGAGTGACTTACCTTGTGGCTGTGCCAGTTTTGAAGATGGTGCTGGAGGGATGACTATGTTGAATGCACATAGGACACTCCCTATACATGGTAAAGCACAGGTAGTGTCATGTTTGGCATCCCTTTTACTGTATGTGCAAGTCAGAGAGAGGTGTCATTCCCTGGGTCCCTACCGTGTCAGTGTATGTGCTATGCATTGCCTCTTTGCCAAAGCCTGGGCATACTGGGCACACCTCCTTCTTCCTACACGGGCAGGCTCAGGTTGTTCCTCCTCCGAGTCCCTCTGTGCCTGTAATGGCCTTGGCAATGGTGGGGAGCTGCATGGCCTTGCCCTGTGCTGTTCCTTCTGCAGCTGTTTCCACAGGATCATATTATGTAGCATGGCACAGAAAATGAGCATTTGTGTACATGCAGCTGGAGAGCACTGCAAGGATCCACTGGATATGTCTAGGCAACGGAACTATGACTTGAGCATCCCAAACACATGCTCTATTATGATTCTCGTTTGTGTGTGTGCCTCATTATGGAATTTTTGGTCAGGTTTGTGTGCATTTCTGATGGGTGTCATCAGCCACGGCTCCAGTGCATAACCAGCATCCCCCACTAGGTGGCGATATGGGATGTGCCCACTGGCAAATTTCTGGTACAGCTGTGTCATATGCCGGATATGGGAGTTGTGATAGCTTCCAGGACTGCCAGCACACACATTCAAGATAATGCCCTGGGCATCGCACATGACCTGGCAGTTGATGGAGGTGATGCCCTTGTGGTTTATGTAGACCCTACCCTGCTCACCAGATGGTGCTTTGATGTGTATGTCCATTCAGTCTATAGCACCCACTACTTCAGGGTATTCTGCTATTTGGTGGAAGAGATGCATATTGCTGGTCAACACCTCATGGGTGTTGAGGAATATATGTGCTCAACGGCATGTGCTGACATGGCATCCAGGAACTGGTGGAGTACCCTGGATGTTAATGCCTATGAGATCCCCATGATATCCCCAGTTGGCCTTTGGAAGGTACCTGTGGCTTGTATTCTTAACCCTGCACATACCTTGGTATCCACTGGGATGGGTTTCACTCTGTTGGTTCTGTGTGTGAGGTGTGGCTGGCACAGGTCAACAATTTGCTGTAAAATGTCCCTGTCCACCCTATAGCGCTCCGCTATCTCCAGCTCATGTAGCCCCTGGTAGGTTATCCTGGATCTGTACACTCTTCTCCTCCTCCTCACTGTGGGTTGGTCGTCAGCATTCACATCCTCACCACCCTCAGTCTCTTCCACATATTGATGTATGAGAGCAGCAGCAGCCCCTAACATCTTGTTAGTTTTATCAGGTAAAATTTCCCCGTCTGTGTACACCAGTGGTGTAGAGTTTGTGGGAAAAACCATAGTGAAAGGTGTTTGCATAGTTTATAGTAGTGTGATGGGCTGCTGCCTGTGTAATTGGCTGATTCTGATACATTTCACCTGTCAGCTATGCTAGTTCTCCTTGATTGCCTTCCTACTGCTGTTTCCCTTCCCATTGCCTTCCTGTTTAAGCCCTGAGGCGTACCACGCATACCCAGTGCTCAGATGTGAACAGAGCTGCTATTTCCTTTTTGTTTTTTGTTTAAAACCTGGTGAGTGGCACGCACACCCGTTTAGGCAATGTAAACACTGCTAGGCAGCCTCACACACCCTCCCCTTCCTTAGCTGTGCTTAGCTAAGGGCAAATACGGGCCACAGAGCTCCAGTAAGCTTACAGCATGCATGCCACTCCCCTTTATGAGGTCATTTATCTCTTATACTTATACCATGGTGCTGCTGCACCTACACGGTTGGGTGCAAGCTAACACTGAGAGAAATTCTGTGATTCAGTATCAATCCCCTCATTTGCATAAAACAGAAGGCTAATTCATAGTTACCACACTCACACTGAGCCTTCCCCCTTAGCAACCACTATTCCCTGGTATGTTGTCTTATGCATGCCATTGACTATCATGGCAAAATGCTGATTTGGGTTTAAAAGCTTATTTCCAACTGTTTTTCATATTTTCGGGCTGATCCCGTTTGCACACCGCTGCTCTACTCTTAAATGGCCGAAATCGGCCAAAAAAAATAAAAGTTATTTTTTATAATTTCCCATGCCAATGGTCATATATTTGGCCATTGGCATGCCTACTAGATTGAATACATGCTTTCTTTGGAGCTGTCATGCCTCTGTTTTTTCTGCAGGTTACACTATTCCTGCACAGATGGCTGCCTGCTTCCTGGATCGCCAATTCACCTCATTTGCATGGTTTTCACCAGCAAATGGGGTAATTAGCATATAGCAGTGGTGTCCATGCAGGAAAAGGGTAGTAGCACTCGTGCACATCCTGGGAGCTCGTTCCTGGATCACTCGTTGGCCATATTGCATGCAGCAGCTCTTGCACTATTCCTGCATACCGTGCAGAGCTTGCTGAATCCTGGGGTATGTCTGCAACCTCAAAGGCAATATACAATTGTGTGCAGAGCTCATTGTTAATGGAACCACCTATAATGAGCCACAAGATATAGCAAAGCCACTGGCCAACAAATTAATCTCCAAATTTACCCCTCTCTCCCCTTCAACCTTTGCCCAGGAAATACCATCAATATAACTCCCACTGCTATCAGTAGGGAACAAGTCCTTAATGCTCTCTCTAAAGCCAAGAACAATGCATAAATGGGCCCAAACAATATCCCAGGATTCCTTCTAAATAACACAAAACATGACCTGTCAGCCCCTCTGGAATTGCTATTTAACTGTAACCTCCAAACAGGTTTCATGCCTCATGAATGAAGAACAGCAACGGTCATTCCTCTGCACAAAGGAGGGCCATCTGCAGACCTTGGAAACTACAGACCCAATCTCACTAGTGTCATATGTAAAGACATGGAAAGAATTATCATGGAAATGATCAATAATGACATAGGAAACCTCCAGTCACTGGACCCAACCCTGTTTGATTTCATCAAGGGCAGGTTATGCCTACTCAGTCTGGTGGACTTCTTTCAGAAGGTCACCAAAGCAATGGATGAGGGTAAAATTGTTCAGAGTGCCTACCTTGACCTGGCCAAGGCATTTGACACAGTACCTCACTCTGGCATTGTTGAAAAACTTAAGAGGTTATGTACAAGCCCTTATGTCACCTGTTGGATAGCCAGCTGGCTCACAGACAGGACCCAGGAAGTTAGAAATGGGGATTCTATCTCTACAAAGAGGCCACTCACAAGTGGAGTCCTTCAGGGATCAGTCCTGGGACCACTCCTTTTTTGCATTTACTTCCTTGAAGTCAAAGGCAATGTCAATGGCCTCTGGCTGACTAAATCTGCAGATGATTAAAAATTAGAAGCTGTCATAGAATCCCCTACCAAGACAAATGTTCTCCAGGAAAGGCTGACACAGACTAACAACTGGTGTCAGAACCATGGACTAAAACTAAATGCCAAGAAATGCATAATAGTATCCTTTGGAAAGTTATGCACCCCTGGTAACTATCACATTGACAACACACTCCTAAGACTTGACACAGTAGTCAGGGACTTAGGGGCACACAAAGACAGTAATCTAGCCTTTGACCATCACATGTCTGCATTAGTGAGGAAATCATTTTATGTTGTGCAACTTATAAACAAAGGTATGGCATCTAAATCAAAGGAAGAAATTGTTCCACTTTATTTGGCATTCCTCAGACCTATCACTGAGTTCAGTGCCCCCTTTGGTATGCACCTAACCAGCCATATCCAACAATTGGAACATCCACAAAGGTTACTCACTAAACAAATACAGGACATAAGTAACATGGCCTATGCAGACTGCCTCAAGACCCTATCCTGTATTTTATCTCCTACAGGCTGTTGAGGGGAGATCAAGGCATTGTTAGACCTCACTCTGATGGACCTCCTGCATATCTGCAAAATAAACAGCAACAGAATTACCCATTCTAAAGACTTCAACCTTCCTGTGATATAAATAGGATGTGCTGGAGGGACAGGTATGTATCCCAGAGACTGCCCTTCTCTGTAACAGGCTCCCCATCCATGTGACGCAGAGTTCCTCCCTAACAATTCAAGTATAACTTGGAAACTGGATGGGGAACAAGAACTTCATCCGTGGTTTAGAACCTATGTCCCTAATGGACACAGGCAGCCTGTAAAGTATTCACCTCCCAGGACCCTGCTTGTAAATGTTTCACCCCCACGCCGCTACTTACACTTATCAAGGGTACAAGAAGTTGTCAGAGATCTGCAATGTATGGCTAGGTTTAAAAAGACACTGATGAGGCTACTTAATTTGTTCAGCCAAAACCGGTCAGTTAGTGTTCTATTCATATATGCTTTAATAAAGCATTTACATACCACAGTTTGCTGACCTTTTGTTTTTTGACTTGGACTTATCCTTTTTGAGGCTGTGCAGTTGCTTTACTTGCAAGGGTTGTTTCATTTTGTATAGGCTTAAAATGGTCCTTGTGGTCATTAGCTTAGTAAACACTTAGGAACCTATGAACATGTGTCTATATGTGTTATGTCTGTGAAGTATGTGTGAGTGTCTTGTGTAGTGGTACCATTAAGATTTTTTTTTTCTAATATACTGTATAGAGTTAGAGTTAGGGGTAGTGACAGGGTTAGGGTTAGCACTCATGAGTAAGGTGAGACAGGGGAGTGAAGTCTGGCTGAATGTCTAGGCAGCTGGATAAGAATTACCTTGTCAGAACTCAATTTGTCTGTTAGAATAATGATGTCACTACACCATTCCTGCCACCTGTGAATTTCTCCTAGGATCTGATTTAGATGTTTACAGTTTCTACTTTTTATGAATTCCTTTATCTTGGAAGTACATAATCTTAAATTGAGTGGGCCTACAGACTATCTCATCTTTCTCAGAGAAGCCTGATGCCTGATGCTTAAAAGCAGTGGATATCCAGCTGTGAAGTGACTTGACAAGATTCTAATTTGTGCTTTAGTAAATACCATGCAGTGTACCCATTTAAGACAAAATTCTTGATTCGAACACCCTACAATTATGAAGATGTTTTCAGTGTTAAGAATATTATGCTATGAATGTACAAATATGCTTGAACCAGCCTCTGCCCCCCCGGTAATGTTTTAACCAAAAACATTTAAAGTAAACCCAGATTTGCATGCAGGTTAACATGACTTCCTTCCCAGGAAGCAAATTTCACAGTTGGTAAGAAAGCATTAAGCCCGTTTGTAAATAAGAACTATGCCATTTTTGCCACATCCTTTAATGCCCCATAGATGTGCCTCAGTAAACTCAGCAGATTCAAAGTACTCTCACCATCCAGCTAAGAACATTAGTATGCAACACTATAAAGAGCTGATAAGCTGCTAATCAAAAAAGAAAAAAAAAAAACAAAGAGTTATTAACTGTACTCATGCTCACATAGAAATTATTATTCAAGGCACCTCCCACCACTAGCTGATTTACTTTCATCTAATGATTCTGTCTCATATCCAGGCTGTTGGATGTAAAAGATCCCCCAGCAATTTTTGAAAAGAGTTGTGAAATTTGCAGGGTACTCTAGCCAAATTTCCAACAATCAGTATTAATACCAGCTCAGGTCTTCCTTGAAAAGAGGCCAAAGGTTAGTGGGACTGACCTGTTCAGTAAAATATAAATACCTAAATAGTGACTAAATGTGTACACATCTACTCTCATCTGTGTCTATGACAGAGACGCTTTTCTCAGTCCTGGGTATCACTTACAAGAACTCTCTGTTATTTAATATAAGAAATATTGATTTTTTTCTGCTAGATGTATGTAATTGCTGAATAATTTCCTTAAAGTGAAACAAATTGCACCCGTTTCTCATTAAGCAATTCCTTCACTTCTTTTAGCTAAGATCCAGTGTGCTGCAGCCTATCTTTGATACACTGAATTGCTTGTTTTCTAATTATTTTCCCCACTTTCCATGTCGTCTTATTCAGTATCTTTATGCTTCTCCTGCATTCAGACATCTATCTCCTCACTTGCCAGTTATTGCTCTTGCCATTATTAAATGTCTTTAGAATTCCTGGATCATATTTCCTCATGCCTCCAGTCCTCTCCATGTTATACTGACCACCGTATTAACTTGTGCTCATCTCCTGACTCCACCTGTTCCTTCCCTTAGGTCAGATGAGCATCAGGCTAACTGATCTGATGTATTTCTTGTTTGACTTTGGTACAACAGTTCTCCTTTAATGGCAGACTGCACCATATTTGTAATTACTATTTGTTACTATATTATGTTTCCATAAGTTCATAGGCTCATAGGTATGTAGTAGGCAGCTGCCATTGTGAGCCATTTTAAGACTAACCAATTTCCCTTCTTGTGCTTGAAATAACCTCATTTTGATTATAAATTTGCCTTACTCATCCTGTGGTCAATAATTAAATATTACCCTTATGAGAATAACTGGGATCATACCATTGATAATTTGAGGATCCCATGCATGGAGTAAAGCATATCCCCACTCCCTTGTAACATTAACATTTACAAAGTAGTGGTCTAAGTATACTGTTAGCTTTACTATTTATTGTATGTACTTAGGTCTTGTATCCTATGCAATATTTATACTGGGCTGCTGCTGTTGTTTTTCTTATGATCATTGTTATAAATAATATGCTGAGGGTGGGGGTGTAGGTCACATTATATCATTATTGTAGATGTGCATTTCTTTAACTCTTGCTTAATTACTGTTGATATGTACCTCACCTCATCATTGGTGTAGTGCTCCTTGTATAGTCCTGAATGCAAATTCATTTCCATGTGGCAGGAGGTGTAGAGGGTCAAGGCTGGGAAATGAGGTTTCTGTGTGACAAACTTTGATTCCGTCAACCCTCGTTTACCTGCCCTTTGACCTTGAGCAAGTCCTTTAACCAGACATTGTTTCTGGGTAGCCCCTGAAAGACTATGTGCCCATTAACAAACTGGAATTATTATTATTTCTGTGTTTGGTGGAATTATTGCATCTTGTAGTTACAGAACTTTTATTTTTGTACCTCAACTGTAAATTGAGCCTGCCCAGTTGGACCTCCCAATCAGCTAACTTCAAACAAATAATTAATGTGATGTTGCAAAATGGAGTTCTGTAAGTGGCTGCTTGTTTCTTTACAGTGGCTGAACAGTTATAATTTGACATACATGGCTCTTCTCTTCTTATTATATACATACTCAATGATTCTATAATATTTATAACATTTTTGCACTGTAACCCAAGCTGTGGCTGAAAACTGTTTAGTAAGATCACCCCACTGGCTTGATTAACAGACTGCCTTCCTGTTGCTCTGATATTGGCTGCTGTTTACTGATGCATTCTGGTAGCCTGTAGTACATTGGTGAAGATTCTTTAATGTTTATCTCTGTGTCCTTCTGTTTTGGAATACATGCACAGAACTTTTGTATGTAGACATGTTAATGTATGCATACGTATATGTGATTCAGAAGGGCTATCTCTAGGGGATGGGTACTTTCAGTATTGCCTGCTGCCAATTGTACACTTCTGACATCAGGAAAAATGGACTACCATTGCAATGCAAAAGTTTCTGTCCCATACAGAGACCTAAGCAACATGCTGTTTCTGATGGCTGCCTGTGAAATAGATTGCATTATTATTTATGCCCTGTTACACCACATATATGAGATGCATAACTTTTTTGCCTAAGTGCACATAAATACATCTTTGCAGCCATTACCATGCAATGCTGAGGTCTTTGATTCACCTGTATGCAGATTATATGCTTTTGTCTGCACATTAGCCTTGTGCATGACATACTGTTTCTATCAATCCTGTGCAGAAACACTAGAGAAAAAGTCTAGACGTAGCATTTGTTGTTGGTAACATTATAAGCTGAGTGACAAGTTCCTGAGTAAGTTGCTAACAAGGTAATAATAGTGAGGAAGAATAAAAGTAAAAAAGAAAACCAAAGAGAAAGGAGATGGAAATAAATATGGGAGAATGGATATATAGCCTTGAACAGTATAAAAACAAATGGGTAGACTTTTAAATGTGGGAGGAAAAGATGAACTGAGATGAACTAAGGAGGGATTAGGGATATTAGGTTTGTCTATACAAGTGAATCAGCTACAAAGTTACAGATTACAGTAGCTAAGATGCTTTCTCATCTAACTTCAGGGCTCTGTTTTTCTAGGCTTGTCTTTTTCACTGGACAGCCCTGTGTTATTGCACACAGGTTTTGTGGAGATCAGTTGGATTTACAGAGTAAAGCTCCAAGTTTACATAAACTTGAACATATACCACTACTACCTATTGTCTCCATTACCTGCAAGGGGCACACTGCTAGCTGGTGTCTCCCTTACCTGCGGAGGATAAACTGATAGCTACTGTCTCATAGTCCTGCAGAGGATATACTGATAACTGCTATTTCCTATATCTGAAGAGGACGGACTGCCAGCTGATGTCTATTTTACCTGCAGAGGATGCACTGCTGATGTCTCATTGCTGGGGTGTTGTGCACCAGCAGGGGAGACACTGATAGATGTTGTTTCCTCTACCTGCAGTGATAGCTGATGTCTCCTTTACCTGCAGAGGATGTATTGCTAGCTGATATCTCAATAACAGAGGATGCACTGCTGATGTGTCACTGGTATGTTATGCACCTGCAGTGGAGGCACTGATAGATGCTGTCTCCTCTACCTGCAGAGCGTCCAGTGCTAGCTGTTGTCTCTCCTGTACCTACAGAGGATGCATTGCTAGCTGATGTCTCACCTGCAGAAGATGCATCGGTAGCTGGTATCTCACCTGCAGAAGATGCATCGGTAGCTGGTGTCTCACCTGCAGAAGATGCAGCAATAGCTGGAGTCTCACCTGCGGAGGATGTTCTGCTATATGTTGTCTCCCTTACCTGCAGAGAATGTACTACTACCTGGTGTGTTGTATAACTACAGAGAAGGTACTTCTAGCTGATGTCACCATTACCTACAGAGAGTGCAGTGCTAGCCGGTGTCTCACTTACTCCAGGCATACTTCTCATCTGCCCAGATTTGTGTAGAATGTCCATGTGAATGACTCATATTTTTGGTGTACTCCTCATAAAATTTGTGGTTTTCTGCCAAACCATTGAAGATTGTAGTCTACTAAATAATGACACACAAACTTAATATCCTACAATAAAGCTTGCTAACAGCTGATGTCTCACCTGCAGGGGATACACTGCTGATGTCTCACCTGTAGAGGGCGGGTTTGTAATCTGGTGTCTCACCTGCAGAAGATGCACTGCTTGCTGGTTTCTCACTGCTAGTTGTTATCCCCTGTACTTGCAGAGAGTTCACTTCTAGCTCTCGTCTCCTGTACTTACAAAGAATTCATTGCTAGTTGCTGGCTTCCTTACCTGTAGAAGATTCTCCAAGTCTTTTGGGTTTCTAACACAATGACAGGAATGGACCCCATACCTAAGTCAAAATAAGATTAAAGTTCATGAAGTTAGTATTGTTTCATTCTTTGATATTAGCCAAGAGTGCTCTTTGCAGCACCTACTAGAACTGTCTGGGTATCCTTCTACATTGTCATCATTTCTGCCTACAAATCCTGGTATTTTATGAATTTGTCACTCTCTCTGTTTATACATGAGACACTGTATTCACTAGCCGTTGCAATTTCAATGATCAATGCTACTTTTGTCTTCTTTTCATGGACTATTATACCTGGTTTTCTCACATCTATTTTTTGAATTGTTGGTAATGGGTGATCCCATGTGATATAAACTTCATAATTTTCTATAATGCTTTGTGATTCATGTTTCCAGTGCTTCTTAGCTTCTTCAATATTGTAATGTTTGCACAATCCCCAATGCAATAGTCTTACCACATTATTATACCTTTCAGTATACACCTTCTACCATTAGTGTATCACAACCAGCAACAAGGTGTGCAACTGTTTCCAATTCTGTTTTACAAAACCTGCATCCGTTTGTTTCTCTGACATGATCCTGATCAACATGAGGTTGTTTCAGGAGTTTTCTGTATTTGCAACTATATTTAGGCCTTTTCCACATTTCTTGCTTTCTCATATAATCCTTCACCTTATATACTTTCTTTTGGGGGGTTTTTGGCACATTCATTTGCTGCCTGTTTTTTGTCTACTTCCGGTTTGATTTCCATTCCCACTTGACACCGATATGCTTCTGCTAAACTAAGCTGGGAAGTCATCTTAGACTTGTTCTCCCCATGTTTTAAAACTTTCACTATGTTTAGATCTTGTGAGGTCAGCAGATATGTTTATAGCCCTATGATTGCAGATCTATACATGTAATCAGTTTTGACGAGGCCCATACCTCCTTCAGAACAGGGAATATATAGTCTTGGTACACACTGATTTTTATAAATCATTTGATAAACATGAAGCCTTTTTTTCCTGTACAACTGATCCAATATCTTTTGGGGACAGTCAGTCACCCCAAAACTGTAAGTTAGCTCACTCCAGTGGAGCAGGAAGTTTCCACTATAACTTCCAATAGGTGGCGTCTAAGTCTTTTGACAGAATCAAAGTATGTCCTCACAATTCAAAGAAATGTTCATACTTCTGGAACTATCAGGGTTTTGAAAGAAGTAAAAATGGCAAACTCTTCAGCACAAACTATTTTTATAGTGGTAGTATTCATTAGGTTGTAGGTCTTAAACTGAATTTTATAAGTCACAGTAAACACAGTAACTATTACATTTGTAATATTTTGTAAACAACTTATAATATCTCAGCAAGCACTCAAGTTACATACATACTGTAAGCAGCATTTTATTAATTTAGCTGAGAACTTTCATATGAGGCTAAGGGGTTCTATCTGTGTTACTTGAGGTATTTAGGAAAATGTGAAATTTATATCTGTATAAATTAATATATAAAAACAACAGTTAATATCTATTTGCTTGCACTAAGCAGAGAACAAATATTAATGCAGTTGAGTTTGCCATTGTGTAAGCTTCAAGATGAAAACTTTTAAAACCTTGTACACAGCATGGTTTTGGAATTATTGATGCAAATATAAACAAGCGATATTTGACGCCTAGGGGAGTCAGTAGGAGTTAACTGCAGATGCACCTGGAGGTGTCAATTGGATGTAATGAGTTAGGACAAGAAGAGCAAAAGGGTTTATAGACTGGACTTTGTTCCTAGATATTACAGCTGTTTTAAGTCTTAATTTTAGTCTTCTAAAATATTCCTTACTAAGTTTTGTTCACCTTTGTTATGTATTATTGTTGATCCTTTATCAGTTCCCAAATATTTATACACTCCATCTTGCTCAAGTCCTTTTTTATCACATTCTTGTCCCAAACTGATATTTTCTTGGTGCTGCAGTTTTCCTGCTTTAAAGGTTGCTTTTGCACATTTATCAAGACCAAATGACATTCTTATATCATCTGAAAAAGTTTTGACCACTTGCACTTGTGATTTCAGTACTTTATCTGATGAACTATAGAGTTTTAACTCATCCACAAAAAGAAAATGAAAAGTCTTTACACTTTGTTGTTTTCTGGTAGCCAAATTGTAACAGTGACCTAATATGTTAAGTAGACAGCTTTGTGGGTTAAGGGCAAGACAAAAGAGCAATAGTGACAAAGATTCACTGGAATATCCCCCTTTGAATTTTTATTCCTGGTATAATAATTTGTCTTTGATGATGTTGGGTTGGGAGATGGGACATATATTTAACAGTCAGCAAAAACAGCTACACAAGTATGGCAGGTGCAATGGCCAAAAAGGCAAATTCCAAAAGAAGAAACACAGGCCAGCACCAAAGGAGTGGAAATATTATTATTTAATATATTGTGGCAACACCAACAAGGTGAAGTGCAAAGCACTGCACCCAAGAGTTAGGCCGGTTTTGCCAGAAACTGCCTTCCTCAGTGACAACAATACAATGAATACAATAAGCACTTACATACTGAAAGATACAAGCAAACACAATCCCATTGGTTAATCATAAATGACCATTAAGACCTGGGGAAAAAGTCCCCCTAACTTGATAATCCAACTTCTTTCCTTTTTATTAAGTATAGTATGCCAACCTAATTTATTAGTCCTGTCATCCTGACTTTTATCAATAATCATAAATCTAAATGTGACACCACTATGTTTGACAGTGTGCCTATATAGGGCACTAGAAATCCTCTTATTTATAATGTCACTCGTGTTCTGACATGAACAGGTCACCAAGTAGATTAACCAATCAGTACTACAATTAGCAAAAAATTTAATTTGATAAATCATGCTGGTATTATTGAAAAACTGTTTAGACTTAAGCATAAGTTTACAAAAGGAGCAATGCCCACAAGAGACAGAACTAATCAGTTTGTCCCCAGTGAGTGTCAGTGGTTGACTAGATGATACAAAACCTCTACAATGTTTGTAGTGACTAAATTGGGACCCCAGAGTCTGATCCCTATGATAGGAAAACATGTATCTGGGTGTCAGAAACTCAGACAATAAATCATCAGCTAGTAAAATATTCCAATGTCGTTCTACAATATCCCTGAGGATGTCAATATTTCACCCGAAAGTGTTAACTAATCTAATAGTAGATGCATCCTGGTGAGATCTGTTTCTATACTTTAATGAATCCAACCTATCCTGTGGTGAAGCCCAGTTATTGGCAGACATAACATCATCATATCAATAACCCCTGACCTGAAGTCACAAATAATGTCCTTTTGATAATATTCATAGGTATCATCAGAGGAGCATATACCTCTAATCCATAAAAATTGTGTTTTGTGTATGTTTTTAACAATATAATGTGGATGGAGGCTAGTAGCTTGTAATAGGCTGTTGTATTCCGGATGTTTATGGAAAACCTGACTGCTAAGAGTATCATCCAAATTCCTGGTTATGGTAACATCCAAAAAATTAATTTGTTTAACATCACAATTAACCATAAATTCAGTGCCCCATTTATTGTCATTAAGATATTGGACAAATTCCTGTAAATAAACCCTATCAGCCCACCGAACCATCCAACACTTATCCAATTATTGTGTCCAAATATCAGTCTCTTCCAAAAAGATGTCATGGTTGATGTCATAAATTGGGCCTATATTAGAACATCGAAGTTTCAAAACTTCAAATGTTCTAATATCAACCCCTATTCAATGAAAGCTGAAAATATCGAAGCAACAAAAAACAAATTTTTTCCTAGGGAAAGAATTCGGTTGTCCATTTCTGTTGCTTTGGTATTTTCAGCGCTGTGGTGGAAAGTTACGGGTCGGGTTCAGGTAAGTGTGCGATTGAGTGCGGGTTAGGTTAGTTTGGGTTAGGGTGCGGGTTAGGTATGTGTGTGATTGTGTGGACATGAGAGTTAAGGTGGGTTAGGTGAGGTAGGGTTAGAGTGCGGGTTAGGTATGTGTGCGATTGTGTGGATGTGAGGGTTAGGGCAGGTTAGGTGAGTTAGGGTTAGGGCGTGGTTCAGGTAAGTGTGCGATTGTGTGGACGTGAGGGTTAGGGCGGGGTAGGAGAGTTAGGGTTAGGGAGTGGGTGAGGTGAGTGTGCGATAGTGACGGACCTTAGGGTTAGGGTTTGGGTTAAGGTAAGTGGATAGTTAATGGTGTGTGTATAGTTTAGTGTAGGGTTAGGTGTAAGAGTTTAGGTGTATGTATGTGGATTGCTGTTTGTTTGGTGTGCTTGTGTTGTGTGTGTGTGTGTTTTGGAACAGCAAATTTTTTCCCTAGGAAAAAATTCACTGTTCTGTATGTTCAATATTTTCAGTTTTCGTTGAATAGGGGTCGATATTAGAACATTCAAAGTTTTGAAACTTCGATGTTCTAATATAGACTCCATAAATCAATTGCTCCTCTAGAAAACACATAAATAGGTCCGCATAAATAGGGGCAAAAGATTCCCCCATAGCGATCCCTTTAACCTGCCAGTAACATTCCCCATGAAAATAAAACACATTCTTGGTCAGGACGTGTTTTGCAAGACATGCTAAGAGAGTGTTAAATCCAGGAGGATATAAATCCACCTTATTCAGCCAATATTACAAAGCCTCCAAACCTGCCCAATGGAGTATGTTGGTATAAAGGGCCGTGACATCTAAAGTGCATAATAGCCACTCAGGATCCAATTGCATATCCAAAATTATTTTGAGAAATTGTGTGGTGTCTTGGATTCTAGATCTAACAAATTTTAACAAAGGTTATGAATACTGTGTCAAAAAGCAGACAGAGGTTCAGTAAGGGAACCTCTGCCTGATACAATGGGCCTCCCCGGTGGGTTCCAAAGATTTTTATGAATCTTAGTTAACAAATATAAATACTGCCATTGGGGATCCCTGTTTTTTTTGTGGAAGAAGACATTTTTGCCAATGATGTTAGTGCCTTTTGCCGCCTGCTTAATCTTATATTTCATTTTGGTATTGATGATGGGTCTCAAAGATCTACTGAATTTAGGTTTCATAAATCTACCTTTATGCCCCTCATGAATAAACATGTCTCTACTTTTCAGGACTGTGTTCTTAAAGACCTACATTTTAGGATGAGTGAATCAAAATTTTGCCACATAATCTATCACAGAGAGAACATCAGGAACTTACTAATTTAAGGAACAACAAGAATATTGTCATTCTTCTGGCCGATAAGGGTGGGGCAGTGGTTGTGATGGATTGGGCCGCTTATTTTGCTGAAGCCCAAAAACAACTATTTGATGCCAGGTTTTATATGCATATGTCTTTGGATCCCATTACTAGATTTAAGTAAGACATTGATAGGTTTCTACAGAATGTTGTGGAGGAAGGTATTATTACTGATTCTGATCTGCATCATTTAACAGTGGTGGATCCACAATGGAAGTATTTATACTTGTTACCTAAGATTCATAAAAATCTTTGGAATCCACTAGGGAGGCCCATTGTTTCAGGCAGAGGTTCCCTTACTGAATCTCTGTCTGTTTTTTTTATTTATAACCTCTGCTAAAATTTGTTAGTTGTAGAATCCAAGACACCACACAGTTTCTCAAAATAATTTTGGATATGCAACTGGATCCTGAGTGGCTATTATGCACTTTAGATGTCACAGCCCTTTATACCAACATACCCCATTGAGTGGGTTTGGAGGCTGTGCAATATTGGCTGAATAAGGCAGATTTATATCCTCCTGAATTTAACACTCTCTTAGTATATCTTGCGGAAGATGTCCTGATCAAGAATGCATTTTATTTTCTTGGGGAATGTTACTGGCAGGTTAAAAGGACTGCTATGGGGGCATCTTTTGCCCCTATTTATGTGGACCTATTTACGGGTCTTCTAGAGGAGTAATTGATTTATGACATTAACCATAACATCTTTTTGGAAGAGATTGATATTTGGAGGCAATATTAGGATGACTGTTGGATGGTTTGGTGGGCTGATAGGATTTATTTACAGGAATTTGTCCAAAATCTTAATGACAATAAATGAGGCACTGAATTTATGGTTAATTGTGATGTTAAGCAAATTAAATTCTTGGATGTTACCATAACCAGGAATTTGGATGATACTCTTAGCAGTCAGGTTTTCCGTAAGCATCCGGAGTACAACAGCCTATTACATGCTACTAGCCTCCATCCACATCATATTGTTAGAAACATTACCAAATCACAATTTTTATGGATTAGACTTATATGCTATTCTGATGATACCTATGAATATTATCAAAAGGACCTTATTTGTAGATGTCAGGTCAGGGGTTATCAGTATGATGATGTTATATCTGCCAGTAACTGGGCTTCACTACAGGATAGGTTGGATTTATTGGAGTATAGAGACAGATCTCACCAGGATGCATCTACTATTAGATTAGTTACCACTTTTGGACAAAATATTAACATTCTCAGGGATATTGTAGATCGACATTGGAATATTTTTCTAGCCAATGATTTATTGTCTGAGTTTCTTACACCCAGATGCATGTTTTCCTGTCATAGGGGTCAGAGTCTGGGGTCCAACTTTAGTCATTACAAACATTCTATTGTTGTCACTGAGGAAGACAGTTTCTGCTGAAACCGGTCTGACTCTTGGGTGCAGTGCTTTGCACTTTACCTTGTTGGTATTGCCACAATGCGTTAAATAATAATATTTCTACTCGTTTGGTGTTGGCCTGTGTTTCTTCTTTTGGAATTTGTCTTTTGGCCATTGCACCTGCCATACTTGTGTAACTGTTTTCTTTTACATATATTTAGCAGCCCTTTTTCCAAGTACTTGCACCCATATGTCAGGTTTTTGGATGACATATTTATTTTATGGGATGGGGATGTGGAAGAGATAACTATATTTATGGAATGGGTGTTCTGATTATTTCAAGTTTACTTACAACTGGGGGATAAACAGTATCAATTATTTGGATGTTACCATTTCTCATACTATCGGAGGTTTTAAGTCCAATATTTATAGGGAGGACACATGGTGCAATGGTTATTTGCATTATTCCAGTTGTCATCCCCATTTCCAGAGAAAGAACTTGGTAAAGGGAAAAGCAATTCATATTGCTAAAATGACATCAGAAAGAGAAGATCTAAGGGTGGAATTGGCCAAAAGAATAGGTTATGTTCCTGAACAAAGCGCACCCAGAAAAGTTAGTTACTGATATCATAGAAAAAGTACATCAGGGGTGGGGCACAAAATACATTCCATTACTAGCTGTAGGGCTTGATGTGGTTAATAAGATTGTAAAGGATGGAAGGTTTGAAAGGGCATTTGTTATGGAATACAACCAATACACAAAGTTTATTTGCCAGATTTTGAAAAGTAATTGGAGGATTTTAAAGTGAATAGGGAATTGTATGAGGTTTTGGGGCAGGAGCCCACATTTTCTTTTAAGACCAGTAGGAATTTTAAACAAATATTAGACAGGGACACGGTTCACAGAACTAAGGTGAGAAAAGCAACAACTCCTTATGGAATGTGTAAACAGTGCCTATGTATTATAAAGTCTTACTATATTAGTTTAGAAAATGGGTTGGGGAGTAAGGTTTATTTTAGTAATGGCTACTGTAGTACAAATACACTGGTATATCGAGCTAAATGTGGTGGGTGTTCAGTATTCTATATAGGAAAGACAGAGAGAGCTTTAAAGAAAAGAATTTATGAACACCTCCATGATATTAAAATAAAAAAGAAACCAGTGCCTTGTACAAACACTCCACACAATGTGTCAACTTTATAAGTTTTCAGTTTGGTATTCTTGAAGTTGTCAAAAAGAATCCTAGGGGCGGTGGCTGAAAGTTAACTTTGTTAAGAAAAAAATTAAATTGGCAACTTAGACTAAATGCTACCTTTACTTCTGGTTTGAATGAGTATGCCCAAACATGATGCTATACACGTAGGTAGATGCGCGGCCAAACTAAACCAAGAAAAAGACAAAAGGCCAGCAATAAATGGTCCTGGAGTATAAAACAATTATAACCAATACATAAGCATGGCTTCAAATAATCCTTTATTAAACAGACCGGTTTCGGCAATAAATGCCTTCTTCAGTGTATCAGCTTTTGTATAACAGCTTTAAATGGGTTACTAAGTACTCTATTAATGTTTACCTGATTTTAAGGGTTAACTAAATGAACAATTAAAAGGTTCACATGACTAATTGATCAACAGGAAATTAACAAAGGGTATGAAATAATAGGATGAAAGTCTCTGGTTTGAGACGAAAACGCGCATCTTTTTGTAATTTTAATATATTTTAATAAATTTTAGGTACCCTACTGCAGTGGTTGAATTGTTTTTTTGATTTTATTTTTAATTTATTTATGTAGTGTGTATCTTATACTTCTGTAAGCACTTCTTTATCCATGAATGTGGGATGCTGTCAAATGATTTTTTTGTTTTGTTTGTAGTCTATCCATGCCATACTTGGATTCCTCCCCATTTTAGAATACTCCATTATGGCTTTGTATAACAACAAATGAACCTTTGCTCCTCTTTTTTTCTTTTGCCATGACTGAATTTTCTTACAAATGACTATAAAATCTTATCGGCATCAATTCCAGTATATAGTTTATACATCATCGGAAGGCATGTTATAGGTCTATAGTTTTTAGGAGAGCTTGTAGATTCACAGTTAAGGAGGAGTATTATTTTCCCTGTTGTTAACCAGGTTGGTGTCTGTTTAGGATGTGCATATAAATACTTCTTACTCAGAGCTAAATCTTTGCATAAAGATTTTAATACTTTTACTTTTAGCCAGCAGTTAAGTACTGCATCAGGACCTGGAGTTTTCCATTTAGAAACTTTTCTTGATTGAGTTTCAATTTTTGTGGCTATTACATCATCCCATTTCATATCTATCCATAAAGCATCTTTGTTATGTTCCACACAGTCTTCATAGATATTTTTCCAAAAATGTTTCTATTTCTTCATTTTTTAGTGGTATTTCTATTCCTTTTACCTTGTTTTCCAATTCTCTATAAAACCTTTTTGAGTCATCAATGAATTGTTTATTTTATACTGTTCCTTTACATTTATCTGCAGATATTGAAAAATTGTTTTGCTGTGCTGATATCCCTAGTTAATTATTTGGAATAGCATACAATAAGATCCTGGTCTGTTCTGATACTATTCATTGCTTTTATCATGTCTGTCTTTCTAAGTATATTTATCAATATATTCCCTCTTCTGTACTCTTTTAACAGTGACATTTATCTTAACTGCTTTATAGTTTTCTCTATTCAATAGTTCCATTATGGCATGTGATTTCTTCCATTCCTTTCCCTTATTGCCCTGTGTTTTTGTGGTAAGACTTATCTTTTATTAATTTAGCTGCACTGTAATATATCCTATTTACTTCCATAATATCACATGTAGTATGTAATGATGGATGTTAATACTGTAAATTATGGAGAGCTGCAATTTTCTGGTGCACAGACTAGCACTTGGACATGTCTCACACATGTAAACAGGATCCTTTGTCTTGAAGGTACAAAACTAGACATCCATTTTTTCTACTCATGTCAATGACTGCGAGTTTCTGCCTTTCCCTTTTTATTCATGGTTTCCTTTACTCTCCTTCTGTCATCTTTTTTGCTACCACTTTCTGAACAGTATCATACTAACTTTTCTGACACATTGCTCAAGTATACATTTGTTTTGGAACCTTATTTGGCTGAAATCCATTTTCTGCCCCTTGGTGACTATAGCAATCTGCCCCAAATCACTGTACTTGATCTTGGAAAATATTACCCTTCTTTCATTTTTCCAAGGAAAATATGACATTGAGTTTTTTTTTTGCACAGACCACAACCCTTTCCTAGCCTTCAAAAGACTTGTAATATGTATTATACTCATATCTGAAAATATTCAGTGTTGACTAAATCTAATGACATAATATTCCTCTTCTCTTTATTTCCCACCATCTGGCTTTAGTTTTAGTTCTCATCTTTATTACACTTGGCATGACAGATGTACTTGTCACTGACTCCTACTTGCACCTAGCCCTTTATGTTTGTCTGTTTGCCATCTTTTATTGAATTCTTCTGACTGATGTGAAGCAATAGTGTTTCATATCCACAAAATTCTTCTACAGGCTTTTTATCTTTATATCTAAGTTGCATTACTTCAGTAACCAAGCTTGCTTTGTTAAATATTCATTAGCATGCTTCATACCAAGCTTGCTTTGTTAAATATTCATTAGCATGCTTCATACCAAGCTTGCTTTGTTAGATATTCATTAGCATGCTTCATACCAAGCTTGTTTTGTTAGACATTCATTAGCATGCTTCATACCAGGCTTGCTTTGTTAAATATTCATTAGCATGCTTCATACCAAGCTTGTTTTGTTAGATATTCATTAGCATGCTTCATACCAAGCTTGCTTTGTTAGATATTCATTAGCATGCTTCATACCAAGCTTGCTTTGTTAAATATTCATTAGCATGCTTCATACCAAGCTTGCTTTGTTAAATATTCATTAGCATGCTTCATACCAGGCTTGCTTTGTTAAATATTCATTAGCATGCTTCATACCAAGCTTGTTTTGTTAGATATTCATTAGCATGCTTCATACCAGGCTTGCTTTGTTAAATATTCATTAGCATGCTTCATACCAGGCTTGTTTTGTTAGATATTCATTAGCATGCTTCATACCAAGCTTGCTTTGTTAGATATTCATTAGCATGCTTCATACCAAGCTTGCTTTGTTAGATATTCATTAGCATGCTTCATACTAAGCTTGTTTTGTTAAATATTCATTAGCATGCTTCATACCAAGCTTGCTTTGTTAAATATTCATTAGCATGCTTCATACCAAGCTTGCTTTGTTAAATATTCATTAGCATGCTTCATACCAAGCTTGCTTTGTTAAATATTCATTAGCATGCTTCATACCAGGCTTGCTTTGTTAAATATTCATTAGCATGCTTCATACCTAGCTTGTTTTGTTAGATATTCATTAGCATGCTTCATACCAAGCTTGCTTTGTTAGATATTCATTAGCATGCTTCATACCAAGCTTGCTTTGTTAGATATTCATTAGCATGCTTCATACTAAGCTTGTTTTGTTAAATATTCATTAGCATGCTTCATACTAAGCTTGCTTTGTTAAATATTCATTAGCATGCTTCATACCAAGCTTGCTTTGTTAAATATTCATTAGCATGCTTCATACCAAGCTTGCTTTGTTAAATATTCATTAGCATGTTTCATTGTAACTTACTGTACTATTTTACTTTGTTTTTGCACTGCCCTAGAGAGGCAAACCATTTTGTGGGATCTTTGATAATAAAAATATTTGCACCATTGCAAAAAAAAAAGTGTGTCATGCAAATGAAGAGTGGTGACTGCTGTTTCTAAATCTTCTTTGTATTGGTCTTTCTTGGTTTTGACATCTTCACACATCCCACAGCCTTTAGGGGAGTTATTACCTCCACAATTAAGAATTTGTACATCACCTGTTTGAGTAAGAAATAATTTTCAGTTCACCTTCTACAAAGTAACAAAAGGCAATAAAGTCTGTATAAAATCCCTGCCTCAAAGTCACAATATGCCATTGGTACCATGGTTATATATCAGAAAGGTGAAGCATACTGTTTTAGAAAAATAGGAATAGGATACTAAAAAGATCTTAAGACATTATGGAAAGTTAATGTTTTTCATAGAAGCAATTACCTTCACCACTTCATCTTTCTCTCTGAGTCTTTATAGTAAACTCCAGGCTCACTCAAGACATAAAAGTGGCCTTTTGCTGGTTAGCATATTTGATCAGTGACCTCATCTGCTCCCAAGCCAGGGTTAAGTACTATACAGCATCTGTTAAGTCATCTTGGCCTTATATCCCTTTCAACTACAGTGCCATCACAGTTCCCAGTTTAGAAAATCATCAGGTCATCAGTTTGCAAGTCCTTTAACTTTAACAGTGTTACATCAATTACATAATTTTTATGCTTGCAGGTAGCCTGTATGTTTTCATGAAATGCTGCTTGCGATCTTTCATATGATCTCCATATAAAATTGCTAGTGCATGGTTGTTTATGTGTGTACATTTATGCATTTTTCATTATATTTCACTGCCTTTTTTTTTTTCAAAAGTAGTCAATCCAGTGGTCATTTTTGTGCAGCATGTTATCAATGCACTGTCAAGTCCCATCAGATTATGTGATTATAGTAATAAAAAGTCTGCAGTGTGTGTGTGTGTGTGTGTGTGTGTGTGTGTGTGTGTGCGTGCGTGTGTGTGTGTGTGTGTGTGTGTGTGTGTGCATGTGTGTGTGCGTGCGTGTGTGTGTGTGTGTGTGTGTGTGTGTGTGTGTGTGTGTGTGTGTGTGTGTGTGTGTGTGTGTGTGTGTGTGTGTGTGTGTGTGTGTGTGTATGTGTGTGTGTTGATACATTATTTCAGCCTTGTTAACTCACATGTCCACCCCCTAGTGTATATGTGGCTCTGTTACTTCTCCAGTTTACAATAAAATTGGACATTATGTTGCAAGCATATCAGTGGAGAGCAGTTTCTGCTTCTGTATTACTAGATAACAGGATACGGGGTCAAATCTATGTCATCTGAGCATAGAAGACCATAAACTGAAAACACCTTTGTGCTTTCCATGGTTGAAGCTTGTGGGTAGATTAGAAGCTAACCTGTCCCATGGTGGAGAGTGACATTATAGTATGTTTACCATACTAGGATACTTGAGTATGACAGTACATTCCAGGCAGTCATTAATGGGAGAGACTGCACTTCATGAGTCCAGATGTCCTTTTGTCCCTGTTGAACAGACTAAGTGGTGACTCATGAAGACACAGACAGACTTGTTAATGGGTAAGTCTGCTGGTCCAAAGACTTTTTCAGGAATGACTTGAACCATTGTACAATGAAATTAAGAAAAAGGTAGCCATAATAATAGAACCACAAGTTACATAGAGAACAGTCACAATACAATGTTACATTAATAAACAAATATACATAATAATTAGATAATGTCAGAGAAATACATTGAGTAAATAAATACTGAGCTTAGTATATTACAAACCATGTCAAAGCCTAATTAGAATGAAGGTTAAGCTGGAATGAGCAGAGGGGAGGTTGAGTTCAGTGGGAGTAATAGAATAATTGGAAGAAAAAACACAATCCAGAGCCACGATTCACACTATCGAAATAGTTTACTGATGCTCCTAGTTCCTCAGCTGTAATGCCTTCCAGGGAACAATTACATCAAATGGATAACATTCTTATATAATCCTTTCAATCACATAATTAACATTAATTGACATTAATTAACACAGTGAATTGATGAATCATCATAAAATATGCAAGCTTTAAATAGACACCATTCATTACACCATGAAATACAAGTATGATGTAATTTTATAACTTTCAAACTATTTTAAACGTATTCAATAGCGAGGAAATTGTTTTACATCACTAAAAAAAATCACCATCCTAAATGCATGAATACAATTATGTTGAATATATAAATGTTATTATACAATGCACTATATTTTTTAAACTAAAAATTGCAAAAAGGGGAGACAAATGCAAAGGAGACAGACCAGCATGAAGTCTTTTTTTAAAAAAAAAAAACTACACATTTAAATCCAACTCTAAATTCAAGTCTCTGGGCCTTAAAGTTTTATAATTAATAATATACTTGGTCTCCATCATTAACAGCATTTTCACCTGCTCTGTCCCCTATGTTAAATTTGGTTTTGCCAAAACACTAAAAAACAAATTGTTTACCAAACCCTCATGTGTAGAATGGAAGTGTTGGGCAACAAGGTTATCCAATCTGCTATTTTTTTTTCTGAATTTTTTTTTTTTATTTTTCAAATAGATTTGAATGAATTCCATAGTATTTACACATACCATCTTAAATAACTATGTACTCTAGTTACATCAGCCTGACACTATAACAGATTTTAATGTATGCAGTCCCATTATCAGCATGTCTGATCAATTATTGTATAGTGTCAATCAATGATAATACTTTTCCCCAAGGGTTGTTGATAAATGGCTTTTTGGATCAATTCTTAGTTCTTTAATTTTAATTTCCAGTAATGCTGTGGTCTTCAGTAGGCTGTATAAGTCTTCCAAAGTTGGTATTGTGTTTGTATTCCATCTTCTTGTTATACACTTCCTTGAAATTGCAAGTGTAGTCCAAACTAGATACATGTTTGACCTATTCAAATGAGGACCTTCATTCACATTTAATAATACAAGAGCTTATGTTAAATAAAATGATTAATTAAATAAAGCTTGTAAAAAGTTATTACTACCATTCCAAAATGACTTAATGTTAACACAATCAAAGAAAATGTGGTTCCAATCTGCATTGTGTACTTGCTCACATCTCCACTATATTCCTTTTATGGAAGAATTAATTTTACTGATTCTGTCTGGGGTTAAGAATGCTCTGTGCAAGCATTTCCAATTAAAAACTTCCCAGTATTGTGTAAAGGATGTATATTTTATTGATAATAAGATATTTGTTTTAATATCTTCAATTAACTGTATTGAGTGTCCTTTTGTTATATATTTCCAATATGAGATTTTGGGTGTTGTTTTATAGTTTATCAATATTTTATAAAATTTTGAAATACTGTTTCCCATGTCAAACTCATTATATATGATTTCATATATGTATTTTGTAAATTTAGGTATTTCTTTAAATTAAGAATTGTTTATTATTCAACTTAAATCTTGCAAATATGACAGAATACTCTGTAAAGTTAGCCAGTCCTGTTGTGGAATTTTGTATGTTTTTATTACTTGCATATCTAAAATGTTTAGTGCTTTGATACATTGGAGCCAACAAACAAATCCTTTCTGTTCCCAGAAATTAATGTTTGTTTGTGTCTTTCGGCTCTTCCCGGTTAGGGGTCGCCACAGCGGAACTCCAGTCCGCTAATGATTGGCAGTAGATTTTTACGTACTGGCTTGCCAGGCCTAACACACAACCTTCAACGAAGGAATGCCCATTCACACATGTTGCTACACAGAAGATGCTCTGAGAATCGAAGGGCAACATCTAACTGTGAGGCGACAACGCTACCGCAGCACCACCACCGCGGGTTGTTCCCAGGAATTAATAATTTCTCTATATATTTTATGTGAAAAGTTCTTTGTGACTAGAAATGGTGTTAAAAGATCAAACCAGATTTTTAATTCTATATTTGCATTAATAATTTTCCTAAATGAGTCAATGTAATAATTAATCATATGAGTTTTAGTGGGTTTAGTTATGTTATATTGCATGCTAATACATAATATGTGCCATTGCAAATTGTTTTTATCTATTTGAATTTTTTTTTGTAAATCAAATTCATTTATTGATATTACAGTTAGTAATTCTTTCCAATTTGCAGAGTAAATTGGACTTATCCATTCTGAGATTGTTTTTGATATTGATGCTTTTATATATGTTTCTATATCAGGAAAGTTTAATCCTCCCTGTTTCCATGGTTTTCCATATGAGGTATTAAAGCTATTCTGTTTCTTTTGGGAAACCATACAAATTTTATTAGGCATGGATTTATTTCTTTAAGTATATTCCTTTCTGGTAACAGTTGTATTGGCAAGGCTATATATAGGTTCTTGGGCAGTAAAACCATTTTTATTAACTGTAGTCTATCTTCAAATGTTAATATTATTTTGTTCCATTTTTCCACAGAGATTTTAATTGTACTGATGATATTATTGCAGTTTTTGAGACTAATTCATTATTATCCTTGCATAACTCAATTCCTAGATATTTTAAGGTCGATTCTTGTTTCCCTATGATGTGATTCCCCTTAGTCTACAGTTCTTTTTTTATTTAAAAATAAAAATTTTTATTTTGATTTATTGAAATGGAGTCCTGAAGTCATGTGAAATTTGTCAATTGATATATCTAATTCTTCTAATGTCTCTTTTGTATTAGATAATATTAGTAATATGTCATCAGCAAATAGCATTACTTTAGAATTGTATTGTTCATAAACATCTATTCCTTTGTTTTTTATATTGTTACGAATTTAATCTGCCAATATTTCAACAGCCAGAGCAAATAGAATCGGTGACATGGGACATCCTTGTTTAGTGCCTTTTGTTATATGTATAGATTTAGTGGTAAAAGGACCTAACTTAACATACGCTAAATTATTTGTATATATATATTCTTTAGGAGATGAACAAAGGATGCAGGAAATTCCAACAGCATTAGGATTTTGAATAAGTAGTCCCAATTTAGGGAATCAAAGACTTTCTCTATATCTAAGCCAATTATGAGTGTTTCTTTATTTTCTTTATTAACATAATCTAAAAGAGAAATTATCCTTTTAATATTGTCATGTGTATATCTATGATATATAAATCCAGTTTGATCATTATTTATTGTTTTGGATAGTGGTATTTTCATTCTGTTAGTTAATATTGTCATAAATATCTTATAGTCATTATTTAATAATGATATAGATCTATATGAGGTACAGAGGTTTGGGGGGTTGTTTTCCTTCAATCTGCTATTTCTGGTATCTCCCAAATGTTCCATGATTCTTCTCTTAACTGCTCTCTTGGTCTATCCAACATACCATTTGATGGGTTCACAACCACATCCTATGATATATATTACTCCACAAGTGTTACAGTTAAAAAAATAATGACCTTTATATCTCTTACCATTAATCAAAGTATATTTCAGAAAAAACAATATATATAAATTTGTATAAAAAAAATTCTCACAGGAGATTCCTCAATTTAAAGGAGCTATTGAACTTGAGGGTTAATCAAAAAGGAGTGAGGAGAACGGGAACTTTTTCTTGTGGAAAATGTAGGGTGTGTAACAGGGTTAAAAACTTATTGGATACTTTGATTAATGGTAAGAGATATAAAGCTCAGGTTTTTTTTAACTGTAACACTTGGGTGGGGTTGATTTAGGTTAGGTTAGTTACGTGGGATTGTAGGGCAAGTGCTTTTTTGCACTGTAAATATTCATAAATTTGCATAAATGCATTTCAATGAATACAGATCGATGTTTAGGTGTTCGATATTATGACGTTTTGACGTAATATAGACGCTGAAATTATGCATGCAGCATATATATGGTGCTAATACTGCACATACTGTATTTTGGGAATGAAATGAACTTTGAAGCTAATGATTACAGATAGAAGTGGTGCTTTTCAACTGTGTTATACTGAGTTATATATAGATTGGTGTAGACTTCTACTTGGCTGATAAACTCTGTCTATACCATTTAATGAATTTCAAACTATTCTACATCCATTTGTATACAGAATGCAGAAAATGGCAGTGTATTACTGGGATGGGCATGTTAATCAACAGGTGCTTAGTATGTTTGCTGATCACTAACCTAGAAATAAACAGGTTTTATGATATAAGGGCTCTATTAAACAGTAACATACAACCAGAGTTCTGTTATGTTTTGTTGATCAGACTCATGTAACTTCTCAAAGGGTCATTAAATGAATGTTAAAACTTAAAAGTATCTAACTATTGTTATTAAAAGTAATGGCTTATCGCCATTTTGCACCTGTATTATTTATTTTTTTACATGTTACAGTTTTATCCTCATTTAAAATGATTAACCATGAAGTGACACCATAACTACATTGTGCACGTTACATCAGCAGTATGGCCAATTGCTATTTCTTTACAGTTAAACTGGTTCAAATTTGGTTGGTGTTCTTAACAACAGAGCTGCATCCATTTGCTGGTTAATACAGGATGGTGTGTACCTGATTTCACAAGAATGATATACTGAGAGCAAATGTCTGCAGGTCTCTGTTTGCAGTTATATTGTCAGAAAAGAGAGAACCCTACAAAATGTTATTACATATTTATTTTATTGTCATTTATTCATATACAAGACCAGAAATTATTACTACTTACACATTTATCCAGTACATTATAAGTGTGCTGACAAAACATATTTGAACAGTTTTGCCTGAAGTTCTCCTTCTTAAGTTACCAGACCATTAACCATATCACCCAAAATTGCAAGTTACTTCCTGCCTTAAAGATACTTGCATAATATAGGCCTGGGAGAATTTGACTGCCCATCCAATCATCAAGGACAGTTTTGAATATAGCTAAGGAACTACTTTGCTTAATATGCAAAGAACCTATCACATCACTGTATGCTATTAATTTATTGCTAGTTGCTGAGACCCTCTATACATGTCTTTAATAAGCCATTATGTATGTGAAGACACAATAGGTCTAGGAGGATAGGGTTTTTTATGGCCTAAAGGTCAAACATAGACCACAATGGAAGAGTCTATATGAAACAAAAACAGAGAATGATACCAGTCAGTCTACATAACTAAGGGATGTGAGGCCTCTCTTTTTTTATTTATTTTTATCTTTACTTATATTTATCCTCTGATGACTAGGTTATTCTCACTAGGCTAATAGAATCTTTTCAGGGGAGACTTAAGGGGGTATTTATACTATGAGGGGAAATTTGGCCAGGGCATCAGGGAACTTCCCCTACTCAATATGGAACTCACGTTTTGTGCATCCAATGAATGCATGCATGTGTTCCAGTTCCAGCACAGTGGTGGCTGGGAAAATGATGTGCAGCATGGCAGCCAACATGACATGAGACAAGGCGAATGCCAACTCCTTGGAATTAATCAAAAAGAGTTCAAAGGATATGATTAAAAAGAAAGAGGCTGTGGATAAAATCATGGGGTGTTCGGAGGAGCTGTTTCAAAGGAATTTGAGAGTTAGAAGAGGAATGGTTGCAAGAGCATGTTGTTATTACTACCCTCTAGTCGGGAGGGTTTCAGGATGATTTATTGATGGACTTGATAGAAGAAAATGAGCCAGAGACTGAAAAAGAATTACACTGGAGTGAGATTATGGACAGGATTTAAAAGGAAGAATTGAAGGATATATACAAGAAAACATTTGCAAAGGCAGTGAGGGAAAAGAGAGAAGTAGAAAGTGAGAGTAAGAAGACAGAAGAAACAGAAAAGAAGAATTATGTTGTGCATACATAAAGTAAGGAAGAAAAAGAAATGGACAGGCATGGAACAGAGGCCACACTGATTTTGCCTTTAGGAATCAAGGCACAAGAGATAAGAGCATGTATTTTGATAAAAAAGACATGTCGCATTTGTTTGAGATTGCTACAGGATTAGAGATTTTTTGGTGGAATATGGTAAAAGAAAAGACATGCATCCTTGGAATAATTATATCATTAAGACTTTCTACCATGAAACACAAAAGAAAGTGCATATACAATTTTGAACAGAGACAGAAAGAGAAACTGTAAAAATATTTATTAAAGAACTTTTGCAAAGAAGTTAATTTCAAAAGTAACAGATAACAGAGGACTATGGACTAGGGATGGGATTGTAATGTTACTTTGAAAATAGAAAGTGATAGAATTGTGCATATGCCAAGCATGATTAATGTTGAAGGAAACAGAGCTGTTGTAAAATACCGTGGACAACCAAAAACATGTTTTCTCTTTTTCCAATTTTTCTTTCTCTTTTTTTTTTTCCTTGTCAGAAAGATGGGCATTTTGTAGATTATTGTGAAAAGAAGAAATGTTTTGTATGTGGTGGGTCTGCACATGATGAAAACAATTGTGAAATGAAATGCAATAAATGTAGACAAAGGGCATTCATGGGCAGATTGCATAAAAGAGCAAAAAGACAAATGTGTGTAGAAGAAACGGTAAGTGAATGTAAAAAATAAGGAACAACAAAATAAAAGAAAAGCCAAATGATGATATACAGAATGTAGATAGTGACAAAAAGGAAAGACTGGAAGGTAAAACAAAAGCTGGGTCAGGGGTTAGTTATGGAAGAAATATAGATGGGTTAGTCAAAAAGAAAAATTCTCTTGGAAAAAAGAGTAAAAGAAAAGGAAATTTCAAGGGCTAGGCTTAAAAATGAAAACAAAAGGAAATGGATGAAAATAAATGTGAAGTAGACAGTATAGTATTAAAGATTTTAGAGGTTTAACAAAGGAAGAAAGATTACAAATAGAAAACGTATGGTGAGGATGTATAATAGGGAGGAGAAAGCAGATACCAGTACAATACAGTATAGCAATTTCAGTAATGGGTTTTACTTTTATTAGATTAGGACAATTATGAGTTGTAGATCAGAGTTTATAGACTTATCATGCTGCATGCATATGTAACATATAAAGAAACAGAAAGGTTGTTTAAAGACATATTGGATTATATAATAGTAAATATGGATATTACAGTAACAGGAAATTTCAATTGTGACTTAAGGAATAAAAATAAAAATGATAGGCTAGATAAGAAAAAAATGAGAGAAATTATGAAGTGTGGAACTTTAGTATTAGGGAAAATAAATACAAGTACATGTAGCAGAGGGAATGTTAAAACAGAGATTGATTATTTCTTAGTTTCTAAAAGCATATAAATAGCTATAGAAGAAGTGATAGAAGCAGGATTTCTGTATCATATAGCAATATGGATAGAAATAGAAGAAAATAAGAACACATAAAAATTGGAAAAATAATTTAAAAAATAAATGAGAAAGTGTGGAATGAAAAAGGAAAAGATAATATAGTTGAATTATGGAAAGACCATGTAACTATGAGATAATTTTATAATAACTGGACAGAATGGTACATGACATTTAAAGAGAAATATAAAAAGAATTACTTACAATGGGAACATAAAATAAGACAAGAAGAAAAAAAGAATATACAGAAATGCAGAATAAGGTATTAGAAAGTTTAGAGAGAAATGAGAAAGTATATTATAAAAAAAGAAAACATATATATATATATATATATATATATATATATATATATATAAATATATATCAAAACTCCACAATATATTGAATCTGAATTCATCAAGACTACTTCACAGAATCTTTATCATAGCAAGCTCCCAGAACAATGAAAACTGTCCCCACCAAAAGAACCATTTAGGCACATGTGGTGAACCTTGCCCTTTCTCCACCGTAGTGCAATATGGGAGTTGGTATATTTAGTTAGGGAGGTTGGTGGGGTGTGTGAGGCAAAGCACCCCACTTGGAGATTTTTTTTGTTTTTCTTTTTGTTGGTTTTTCCTGGTGGAACCTCACTGAGGTTAGGAAATTACCTTTTTTCCACTGTAGTGCAATCTTGGATTTGGTATATTTAATTTACGGGGGGTGTGGAGGGCTCTGCCCCCCACATGGGCGATACAGGGGGCTTCCCCCCTGCAGAAATGTAGTAGAAAGTGTGTTTGCTAGTTAGGTGTTGTTGTAGGTGGAGGGGATCTTATTTACTTGTGCAATGTAGTTTTCAATGTTATGAAGCACACTTTCAATGTTCTGAGTTTTCAATGTTTTGGGTTTTCAGTGTTTTGAATTTTCAATGTTATGGTTTCAATGTTATGAAATTCACTGTCATGAAATTTCAGTGTTATGAAGTAGACCCATATATATACATATATATATATATATATATATATATATATATATATATATATAGATATGTATGTATATATATATATGTGTGTGTGTGTGTGTGTGTGCACGCGAAAATGACTTCGTAACTTTCAAAAAATAAAAAAGAGAAACTTCACTGAGACAAAACTGTTGTTAGGCGCTTTCATTCTGTATCATAGTTAGAACTTCATCAGAACTAATACTGTAAAGTAAAACTGTGTAATAAGTAATATAACAAGTGCACACTGTTTAAAAATAGTTGATAACCTCAAAACCTATAGAAACAAATCAAAACAGAAATTAGCCCATTAGTTGCCTAGAAACAACCAGCTGTAAATACAGTAGCTAATCAAAAAAAGAGGGGTGTGTCCAAATTGGCTCATACCAGCCAGTGCAATACACATTTGAGATTCAAGTTCACATTCATCCCCGGAACCATCTCAGCATTTAAAAGCAACTGCCAACTGAGTTCTTTTAGCTGCAGAAAAGTGTCAACGTCACCAAAAAACTGATCAACCTGTTCTAAAACTATACCAAAAATACTGCAAAGGTGAGGCTCCAAGTTCCAAAAATAAGTGAAAAAATCCGCTGAATCCAAATATCGTGAGCAGCCCAACTTTAATGAACACACAAGCGCTTTTACATATAGCTTCATCAGGTGTATACATATGCTAAAAAGACCACACCTTATATACTTAGCATCAATATCACATGACATCAATTAAATTTTAAAAGCATCTAAATTTAAAAATATATACATGTAAAAATCAACCTAAACATATTTCCTAATGAAAATATAAAAAATATAAAAAATAAAAATAAAAAAGAACAATATTATATACAGACATTCATCTACGTAAATTCCTTTTACACAAAAGTGGTTTAATAGGGACACAGTCATTAAGGCCATGTCCAAAGTTGGCTCTACGTCTCACTATCCACCGTGCTTCTAGTTATCTGTCTTAGATCTAACGTTCCCACCTCTAATATTTAAAAATGTCCTACCTACTACTACAAATTTAAAAGTATGCTGTTCGTTAGTACTTGTAACATGTCTCGCAAGAGCATTAATATTACTTCCTTTCTTTATATGATATAAATGCTCCCTTATTCTTTCCCTCAAAGTGCGGTCAGTTCTAATACTGTAAAGTAAAACTGTGTAATAAGTAATATAACAAGTGCACACTGTTTAAAAATAGTTGATAACCTCAAAACCTATAGAAACAAATCAAAAAAGAAATTAGCCCATTAGTTGCCTAGAAACAACAACCAGATAGTGCAATTAGCAAGATAAACCACTTGTGAAGTTTCACATGTGGCTTCTACCCTAATATCAAATATTTCATTAGTATCAGGATGCTTAAAAAATTTTTCTCTAGATATGTAATCACAGTATTTACATTAACCACAAGGTTTGGTCCCTAACATCTCTGCCATGGTGGTAAGTTCCTTATTAGTGCACAATCTTCTTCTCAGGGACTTTTTATTCCTAAAGCAAAATTGTGGTCTCAAACCCACTATTTCTTTAATCTGATCATCTGTCATTAAAATATCCCAGTGTTCATTAATTACTTGGGTATATATATTTACATCTCTAGTATAACTGAAGGACATTCTTAATTTATTGTTTGATTTATATTTAGTTTTAGGTAATTTCATAGCTAGGATGCATGCTGTCCCTGTTCAACAATTGATTTACGTGGCATTCCTTCCTATATAATCTAGTATTAATTTTCTGATCTATATCCTTTTCAACATATACATCTAAGAAGTTAATGCTTACTTCCGAAAAATTCATTGTAAATTTCAAAAAATCAGAAGAATTGTTAATATATGTTACAACCTCTTGTAGTTGTACAACTGTCCCCTTCCACAAAATAAAAAGGTCATCAACAAACCTCCTATAGAACAACAGCATGCATCCTAGCTATGTTTTTAGGAACATTGCTAGGAATCAATTTTTTAGAGCATCAAGGTTGAATGCAAAAGATTGTGATTATGAGGAACAAACGAAAAGAACCCAGGATTAATTATTAGAGAGAGGCTATGAATTAGATTTAGTACAAAATAACTCTGCAGCAGTCAGCCGGTTAAGAGATACATCAGCTAAGCCTTATTTTTCGGAGAAATTACCTAAAACTAAATATAAATCAAACAATAAATTAAGAATGTCCTAAAAACTATGCTAAAACACATAATAAAAAACATAATAAAAACACACTGAAAATCATTTTGTTATCCTCCTTTTCTTAAGTAAGGGCTTAATGGTAACATGTTCATTAAGACCCTTTCCTCTATCAGCTCTAAGAATGATCATCCAGTTGTTCTCCTTATGCTCAGTGTGGTTGCAAATATCACCTTTTCTTATTGTGGGCATAACAACATTGATGACCCTAAAACTAAACCTATGTCCCTCCCCATGATTAGTAACATGCTTGGAGAGGGCATTGTGCTCAACACCTTTGCGTATACAATAAGCATAGTTTTTAAGACAATATGTACAGTATTTTTAGTTAGTTTCATTGTATATTTACATAGAGTTGTGTTGTTTTTAAGTCTAGATGATATTGCTTTGTTTAGATGCATTTTTTAATTGATGTATTTGTTATGATGTCATGTTGTTTATTGTGATTTGGTTCTGACTGGTGAGTTTGAATTTTCAATGCAGTATATATGGTCTCTGTTCTTAGTGTGTGAGGAAGGTCTGATGAAGCAAGTTTTTGTGAAAGTGCTTACCTATTAATAAACACTGTGCTCGTTGAATTTTGTTTTCTTTGCAGTTTTGATTTTTTACCTTATGTTTTATGTTGCCTTGGTCGTCCCTTCTCTCAGAGGATTTGGTTAATTCATTTGTTATTATTTTTGTGAGTGACGGGACGTTCATCCTGTGGGTTGTCATTTGGTTTTACAGTATTCTTAATACAAACAAATGCTGTACTATGGCCTCTGAATGTGCCCTATGGGTAACCCCTCCCCCAGGCCTACACAGACCACAGCAGGCCAGGCAGTTGGATGTAAGTTGTGAAGGCTAGGAAGTCATAAACCAATATGTAGGTAAACAAAGCAAGGATCTGTAGTACACTGGTAAGCCTCTAGTCAACAGGATAGGTAAGACTACAGACTGAAATGGAGTATCTGACATACCAATACAGTCCTATCAAATGTGTACAAGTGTCAGATGCGCTCCCCCCATCCAACGTACACTTAGAGTAACAGTCAGGTGTGCCCCCCCCCACAGTCCTGAGTAGAACAGTAGAAACAGTCAGGTGCCCCCCCCCCGCTATGCAAAAATGTAGCAACAGTCAATGGCAAATGACCGATGGATACCCTGCAGACACAGCATGCTACCTGTTGGTGTACAACACAAAGGTCAGCACCGCAGTACAAACTACCTGGACGTGATCCACACATGCAGCACAGATGGCCATACTAGTGATGCTTATGATCAGCTGATGGCCTCTGCACGAATTGCAGCCCTTCCCTAGCTGATTGCATGTGGAACAGGTGTGGTAACATTCCCATAGCCGATTGCATGGAAACACACTCCAATACCTGGGAACATCCTGGTGGTGTTGGCCCTTGTCTGTCACTGTGAGCAGGAGCTAGAACTGTCGTTTGGCAAACAGCATTTCAGATGGGTTGGGGATTTACCTATAACAACATACACTGTGGAAAGAGGGCAATAAACAGGAGGGGGATTTGCCTGACCTGACTACAGACTGTAAGTGCTACTATACTGCATATGGAGTTGTTGTGTCTTTCGGCTTTTCCCGATTAGGGGCCGTCACAGCGGAACTCCGGTCCGCTAATGACTGGCAGTAGATTTTTACGTGCCGAGTTGCCGGCCCTGATGCACAACCTTCAACGAATATATGGAGTAATGTTGGATTAACAGTGTTTGTCTTAATACTCCTGTCATACATGTCGCAATACCTGCCATGTCATTTCCATGTATATCAGGAATCTCCATCTGCAGGGTCATCTGCAGACTGGGCAGTGTTGTGCCTTTGGTTTCATGTGTTAGCCGTGATGCATCTATTTGTGGAATACAGAAGTTAGTGTGAGGATTGCAGTCTGTTGATGGCGAAGGCCGTGACAGTTACTGCCTACATATCCCTCATTGGACATATGTTGCAACAAACCCTGTTACAATGGTAGATTAATGAGGGTATCTTAGCAACATGTCAATATTGGCCCTGTGTCAGCCACACCTCTGTCAACCTTTGTACATATGTCGTGCATGAAGTGGTGCATTTGTGCTGTACACAGTAAATAGTATCATCATATCTGATAACAAGCCAGTGATATATCAGAGTGCTACACATGTCATGTACAGTAGGGGTTACATTTAATGCCATAACCTGGACATTCTGTAGATGTTTGTATAGTACTGAGGTCTGTGTAGTGATGGTGAATGTTGGCAGTGTGTGTATTGTTAATGTGTACTATGGTCTGTGTACAGACTGTGGTAGATGCCATTGTTCTAGCTCCCCTTCTATCTGATGTTGCATGCTGCCCTACTGTATGGTACCATTTTATCTTACATGTTTGTAGTTCCATAAACACACATGTCCCATACCACAGACAACCATCAGACCAGACTGTGTAGCAGCCCAGTATATGTAGGGTCATTCTGTGACTGGCACATATGGGGATGATGTAGAACAGATAGTCCATATACTGTACTATTATGCTAGCATACTATATGTGGCTGTGGTTGTGTTCACATTAGTTGTGGTTATGCACTGTCACACAGGTGTATCCTACCCTGTGCTGTGACATGGTTGTTGAGCCTGCTATATATGCAGGTACTGTACCATGATAACTTAAGGATGTCTGTCAGTAGCCAATGGCACACATGTTATGAACAGATGTCACCTACCACACACACCATGTCTGTGACAACAATCCCAATGACAGTTGCAAATGTCTATTAATATACCAGCTATACATACCAGACATCCCCTTGCACTATGACAATGGGACTATAGGGGCTGGGGTAGGGCTACACTCCATGTCCAGGACATATGGTGGGACTATATGGACATGTACTTATCCAGATAGCCATATATATATATATATATATATATATATATATATATATATATATATATATATATATATATGAGAACACATGTGTAGTACTTTCAATTACCACTGTCATGGTAACCACCCACTATGAATCCCTACATCATGTGGGCGTATTCCCCTGTACATTCCCTGTATGGTGGACATCCTTCCTGTGTGTGGGCATCAATGTTACAGACAGCAGGTAGCAATACCTCTTACAGGAGAACCTGCACACTCAGGGCAGGCACATATATGTAGGAGGATCAGGACATACAGACAGACTGTGAGTAGAGTGGTGTAATGCTTTGCATAGTACTGGTGTTACAGGGTGTGTGTGTGTACATACTAGTTTACCTTAGACTGCAGTCTGTCTGCATATCTCACTACTGTGGGCCTATCCTCTAGCTGGACAGAGGTGTGCCTATCATGTGTTGTCTCTCCACCACACAGGTCCTGTGTCGGATATTACACTGGCAGTGTGTGTTTCATGCTAGCAGTTCGTGGCTATATCCATTTGTGTCCCTGTTGTCTTATTCCTGCATAATGGTACGTTGCAACACATCCTGTAACACCAACATGTTCCAAGACGTGTAACTGCAATATTGCGAGTATGGCCCTGTGTTCCTGCTTTTGTCCTCCACATATATGGCAGACTTTGTCCTGCTGTGATACGGTTAGGGGGTGTTAGGTAATGGCCTATCATTAATTACTGCTAGCATTCCTACTAACATCCCAGTCATAACGTGGACTCCCACAACATTTGTTGGTCAGGGTCCATACATGTGACAGATACATTGACATTACCACAAGTAATGAATGTCCCCCCTAGGGCTTGATTACAGATATAATTGGAGGCTGCTAAACTACAACTTATATTGTTGATTGTTATGTATCGTGCAGGCAAATCCTTTGTCTACTGTTGTATTAATTGAAGGGCTGGCCTGGACACTATAGTATGTTATATATCCACACTGTCTGCATCTACTGTTTTGTGTGAGCCTTGCATCTATTACTGGTTATATACATCAACATCTATGTGCTGTCAGTAATGGCATACATTATTGTATGGTACACATATAAAAGTTGTCTGTGTATACATATCTGTGTGTTGTGTCACGTCCTTTGAATTGTGAGTGGGTATATTTTTATTTTTTATTTATTTATTTTATTTTACATTTGTTGACCGGGCTAGTCTAACTGGATATATGTCCATTTTCAGTAGAGGCCCAGGGAGAAAAACTCCATGTGTAATACATAGTAAAAAATATAAAAAAGCCAGTCTATATAAAAATTAAGACAGTCAAATCCATAAACAGTTAAAGATGAATTCACAAAAATTCGTATACATAAAAAGTTAAGACAGGCAAATCCTTAAACACATAAAAATAAATTGCCAAATTGAAAAAAATTTTTTTTTTTTGTGATGGCCATAAGAACCATACTTTAGTGTAGCTTGAGAAAATAGAGAGGATAACTTGAGAAAGATGTGGGGTAAATAAAGGAGAGGTGTGAGAGATATAATGGGATGAGTAGAGGAATAGATCATTTTCATGGTGAAAGAAAAAAAAAATTACTATCATGAGGGGGGGCATTTGCATTCAGCTAGAAGAGGGGATAGAAAAGTTCCTGTCATAAGTATGGTTGGTGAATTATGGTAAACATTTAATGTGTTTTGGGTGGAAAAAGAGGAGAGGTAAAGAAAGATAGGAAACTGGAGTGAGAGCTAGTCTGGGTTGATACATGGGCAGAGCCATTTGTTATTAAGGTACAATTTAAGATTTTTCTTAAAGATAGGAAGGGAAGTAAGGGATGTGATATCAGTGGGTAATTTATTCCAGTGTCTCCCAACTGAGTTGGAGAATAGGCCATCAGCTGCTGAGTTATTAGGTATAGTTATGTTGATCAGAAGCTTGTTAGAGGAGCGTAAATGTTTCAGGTTATAATAAGGGGAAATGATGCTAGAGAGTATTGGAGTTTTAGTTGGTTGGTATAGGGTTTTGTGAGCTATTAGTAGTTGTTGTAGTTTGATCTTATTTGGAAGTTCTAGCCAGCCAAGTTGTCATAGATTAATGCAGTGGTGGGTTCTAAAGGGAGATACAGTGGCAAATCTAGCAATGTTGCTGTAAGATATAACTAGTTTATTAAGGTTTTTTTTGGACAGGTTGGTATAAATCGGACTTGCATATAGTAAAGTAGAGATAAGATGTGTCTTGGCTAGGGTAATTCTAGTGGCTGGGGTAAGGTATGGTTTTATTCTATATAGGGTTCCTATTTTTTTGTTCACACTTTTTATAGTTGTGTTAATGTGATTTTCAAAATTGAGTTTGTTATCTATTGTAATACCAAGTAGTTTTGTGGAGGTTTCAGGGGAAATACTAGTATTGTTGTTGGAAGGGATAGAGAAATGAAGGGGGATTTGGTTACGTGTTGGGGAGAAAAGTAGAAGTTTTGTTTTCTTTGGGTTGAGTAGGAGACAGCATTGGGAAAACCATTGTTCCACTGTGTTAAAGGCTTTTTGAGTAAGAGACTGAAGTTCAGCATGAGAGGTAGCTGAGCACATAATAGAGGAGTCATCTGCATATTGAATACAGTTAGAAAAAGGGATGGCAGATTGAAGGTCATTGATAAAGATGGAAAAAAGAAGTGGACCTAAGATAGAGCCTTGAGGAACACCTAGGGAAATAGGAAGGTGGTCAGATAGTGAGTTTTTCCAGAGTACTGCTTGTTGACGGTTGTTGAGGTAAGATTGAAACCAAGTTAAGTTATTAGTATCAAGTGATAGCGAATTGAGAATCTGAAGGAGCATTTTGTGATTTACCATGTCAAAGGCTTTCGATAAGTCAATGAATAGTGCAGAAGAAAGACTGTTTAGGTTGCGGTTGGTGTTAATGGTGTTTGTGAAGGAGAGCAGAGCAGTGGTGGTACTGTTGGAAGGTCTGAAGCCATGTTGACAGTTAGCAAGTAGGTTGTTTTGGAGAAGATGATGTAGGAGTTGTTTTTGGATACATTTTTCTAAGATTTTGGCTATAGGGGATAATAAAGCAATGGGACGATAGTTAAATAGATCAATAGAGTTTCCACCTTTGTGCAGTGGGATGATGTGGGATATTTTCCAGATATCAGGGACAGTTCCTTCTTTGATGGATCTATTTATCAAAATAGAGATGGGATAAGCAATAGCTTTGGCTCCTCTTTGCATAAACTCAGGAGGGTGTTTGTCTTCAGAGGGTGAGGAGGGTTCAAGTTTTTGAAGTATTGAAGAAATATATGATGTGGGGATGGGAAGGAAGTGAAATGAGGGTGGAGTATTAACAGAGGAGGAGTGTAAAACTGAGGTGTCAGGAGATAGGTGACTAGCCAGGTTTTGAGTAGTATTTGTGAAGTAGGAGTTAAATGTATTAGCTATTTGTATAGGGTTATCAGGGTTGAAGTCATGTGGGTTGGGTGTTATTGATTGGCCTGGGGATAATAGATTATTGATGGTGGTCCAGAATTTTTTTGGTTCCTTATTGGATATTTGTTGTAGATGAAGGTAGTAGTTCTTTTTATCTGATAGTATGGCTTTTTTTGTTTTGTTCCTACATTCGCGAAAGGTTTGGTGGTCAGCATGTGTTTTGGAAGTACGCCATTTTGCCCAGTTTTTGTTTCTGGTTATGATAAGTTGCCTAGTATTGTTGCTTATCCAGGGGGCGGGTTTGGTTTTGATTCTAAGCTTGCGTAAGGGTGCAAGCTGATCAAGAATGGATAAGAAAGTGGAGTTGAAGTATTGTACAGCATCATTGAGAGGAAGTGACTTTAGAGGAGTCCAGTTACAGTGATATAGTTGTGTGAGGAAGAGTTCTGAGTTAAAGTTTTTTTTTAAGCGTAGTGTACGGAAAGCAGTAGGGAAGGTGATGTAGGTTTTTTTTCTTATAATATAGGTTAACAGGTGATCGCTTAGATCGTCTGGTAGGGTACCTGCTGCGTAGGTTTGTTGGGGGGTATTGGTAAGTATCCAGTCCAAAATGGAGTCTTTATTGTTGCTTTTGTTAATTCTGGTTGGGCTTGAGATTAATTGAGAGAAGCCATGGAGATTGATATGTGAAGTGGGGTTTGACTGATTGCAGTGATTCCAATCAATATTTAGGTCACCAAGTATTATTGTTTCTTGTGGGACAGTAGTAGCTAGCCAGTTGAGAATGTTCTCAAGGGTGTCAATATTATTTCCTGGAGGGAGGTATGAGCAAATAATATAGATGGCTTTATTTTTGTTTACTTGTAGTTTAGAGCATATCAGTTCCGTATTATTATTTAAGGGGAGGTTCAAGTTACAGGAGCTGATTTGAAGGTGAGTTTTGTAAAGAATAGCAACACCTCCACCCTTTTTTGTTGTGCGGTCAAGTCTAATTATGTTATATCCTGGTGGGGTAATTTCACTGTCTTTAATAGTAGCTTTTAGCCAAGTTTTAGATAGGCATAGGATGTCAAATTTGTTGATGTCAAGAAGTGCATGTAGTTGTGCAATTTTGTTGCAAATACTATGTATATTCAGATGAGCTATGGTGAGAGAGTTGGTAGCTCTGGTTGAAGGTATGGCTTTAGGGTTGTTAGTATTTTCAGTAGTTGAGGTCAGGAAGTGTTGTGGACCAGGGTTTGGATGAGTATCTCCATCTAAGAGTGTGTTGTGGGGTATTTGATGTTTGGGTTTAAGGTTTAGGACAAAGTAGTAGGTAAGTTTTTTTGTTTTTATGTTATAAAATCTTATATGAGTTAATCTGTGATATTTAGCTGGAGAGAATTTGGAAGAGTAGATGGGATTTTTGAATGTTACAAGAGATGGTGAGATAGACGATGATGTATGAAAGCAGGGGTTTGAAGAGAAGGAGTGTAATGGTTTTTCATAGGAGGTTAGGAAATAGGTTGTATCAAGAGTAGGTGTGACAAATAGGAAGAATAGTGCTTGGTTATGAGATGGATAGAATGTGATATTCATTGTAGTGAGGTGAAGTAACAGATGGAGTATAAAGAATGGTTGGATAGATAGACTTTGAGAAGTGTTGTGGGTTGTAGAGAGGTAAAGGTGGAAGAAGGTCTAAGAATTGAAAGGTGTGGTGAGATGAAGGGGAGGAGTGTTGTAATTGGGTTGTGTAATAGGTGACAATTGAGTAGGGGTGTGGTTGTTATGATATAAAAGTAGGACCACTGGGGGTGTGTGGGAATTGGGGGTAGGGTAGGGGAGCGGAGTGGGCTCAGACAATAGAGCAGAATGTGCAGGAAGACAATCAGCAAAGTGAGAGAAACACAGCAGGCAAGTCCAGTGGTCAAGAAAGGGAGGATAGAATGCAGAGGAAGGAAGGAAGAGATTCAGGGTAAAGGACTATAAGTTGCTGATAGCAGAATGCCTGGGGTAAAGGAGAAAAGGTGGCAGATAGAGTAAGAAGAGACTGAGAAATGAGAGACTGGGATTAGTTCCAGGAAGCTTACAGGAGTGGGGTAGGAAATAACTGGGCAGAGGCTAGTAATATAGGAGGTTAGCAAAGCAAGGTAGGAGATTACCACACAGGGAAGAAAATAATACTTTACAGAGTAAATTAGCAGAGTGCCACCCAGTGGCCACTCTTGGTATGGCAATAGTTATTGTCTTATTGGAGATGGGGGGACGAGGAAGTGAATATGATAGAGTAAGTAATGCAAGGGGTAAGACTGTGGAATTACAGTGGAAAAAAAGTGGGGGGGGAGGCTGCTGGCTAGCCTGCCTGTTTAGTAGGCCTAGACTAGAAAGGTAAGAACTTAATTTAGAAAAATGTAATGTACATATGGTTACATAGAGTCAGTATCGATACATACTTTCAATGCCTTTTATAGGACAAAATTTTCTGGGAGCTGTAGGAGTTTTCTTAGGTACACTAGTGTTCCAAGGCTTCCAGAAGGGTGCAAGCAGGTAAGTTGTTACTGGTGCACAGTGTTTCAATGCCTTTTATAGGACAACATTTTCTGGGAGCTGTAGGAGTTTTCTTAGGTACTCTATTGTTCCAAGGCTTCCAGAAGGGTGCAAGCAGGTAAGTTGTTACTGGAGCACAGTGTTTCAATGCCTTTTATAGGACAACATTTCCTGGGAGCTGTAGGAGTTTTCTTAGGTACTCTAGTGTTCCAAGGCTTCCAGGAGGGTGCAATGTAAGTATCCCCTTTGTGGGGCTGGTTGCCACACCACACATGTTACAGGTATCAGTTACAGGGCTTGTGGCTAGGGATATACATTGCACCCAGTACATCCACACTACTTCTACATATGTATGGCTACTAATACCCTTTGTCTTTGTATATGTGTATGTACCCATATATCCCATATATCATACATATATATATATATATATATATATATATATATATATATATACCTGTACATGATTGTCAATGTATAGATGTGTGTGCATATCTGTGCTGGTGTAATGTGTACCCCTTCAACATAGTACATTCCCTGCGGTACAATGGCCTATCTGCATGATATGTTACAGATATTGCCCTGACATGTACAGGTGACTTGGATTACTGTTGGAGCATTGTAGCTGTTTTGTGGTGGGTCCTGCTATCAAGTACTGCATGTGCTGGATATTGGACTGCACAGCATATCCGTTAGGGCTGGGGCGGTTACATAGCAGTAATTACCAGGTGTCCTTCATTTGTGCCCCCACCCCCATTAACTGTGCTCATGGTCTGTTATGTAGTACGGAGTGGGCCAGGAGTCCGTTCACATGTCTATCTGTATGTATATATATATATATATATATATATATATATATATATATATGTATACATAAGTATATATGTGATACTCCCATATATAGAGGGATAAAACTGGACATTGATATAGCTCTAGCTATGTATATGTATTCATATATATATATATATATATATATATATACACTGAATATATTAATCTATCTATGTATGATTGCTGTTATATGGTTATTTGTGAGTCATACGTACACATATATATACCTATAGTTGTCTATCTACATTTACAGATATATATCTGTCCATATGTCCATGCATGTTCAGCCTATATATGTGGCCTGTACCTCATTCTCTTGGCAATTGACATGGATGACCTTAGGAGTGAGGTCAGTCATTTATGCCGACACATTCTTGTTTCAGACGTATCATCTCCTTCAATGTATGTGTTCTACTACATATAACTATGTAACTTGCAACATTTTAAGTGTATTAGAGCAAGATATGACAGATATCCCTATATGTACCCACATTATGGCGCACTATGTCCAGGATTCATGCATTAAGAGGTTATGTGGTGTGTTATTACTACATTTCCTGTGCTGTTGACTGATTGTGCTGGCTATGTATGTGGAATGAGTGGTTATGTACATCTGCAATGTTTTACTGGTAAATCACGTAGTGTATGATGTGCAGGGTACCGGGTGTAGGCCTTGCAGAGGCACTATATTTTGTTTCAGGGCAAAACATCGGCTGTCGGATACTGTGTGATTTAGGGACATTTGAGCGGTTGTATGCAGGTGTGCGTGGGTTTGTGCAGAGCTAAGCAATGCTAACCTCCGGTTGCATTTCCTTACACTCAGCTAGCATCTACTTAGCTCAATCTATGTAGGCAATGTTTACCCCCTTGCAAATACACATACACATGCTTACAACTGCTTATCCATGCGTACTACTGCTATGTGCTTACACATGCTTACTAGTGCCTTAGTCATTATGACACTTCACATGTGCATTTAAGGCAGTACTCCTGTGCAAATATAAATGTTATTTAGTAGGTTTTACAGCACAATGATGTTAACATATGGATTTTGCATGGAAAATAGGATGTGCTGCAGTGGGACTCGACCTGGGAATGCGTGCGCGTTAGGAGGATGTTCTGGCCACTACACTATTGCTGTTCTGCTTTGTTTGCATATGTCTACCATAATGACATACCCATGTTCCCTTCCCCCAGCCCTGAGCTCCACGTACATAGCATCCATCCATTCCCCAGTTGCTAGCCTTGCCATACCACACCTCCACACATTTCCCTCTCTGCATGCCTCGCTACACCTCCAGTATACTGTCCCCACCCAACCGTCTGCAGGCTCTTTGTCCGTTTAGTCCACGTACATGCCAGCCTTCCCATGATCCTCCTCCGATACTGGTGGTGACATCGATGTGACCCACAACTGTTGGTTTATTCTGCCAGGGATGGACCTGTTGTTGTGTCAAGAGTAGACCTAGCTGGTCTACAGTGTTTCTCCCACTGGTAGCATCCTGCCAGGGTATTGTGTAGCAGTGGTTTGCTCACACACCTGGCCAGTCTCATCTCTCGGTTCCATGGAACCAACACCCCAGGTGTGACATAGTGTGCATGAAGCATGCTCACATGCCCCCACGGTGTGCACCATATATCTTTATTCCCTTCAATATTACGCAGGACTACTGTTCTCACAGTATGCTTGGACAGGCACTGTTCTGTGCTGCACATAGACTGCTCATAATACTGTGGTTGAGCAATAGACGCATGTGTTCTGGTATTAATCTACACACTTATATACATTTCCTATACTGTTGGATGACTGTGCTGGATGATGTGTTTGTGATCACAGCAGCTGAATGTGTATCCGCCATGGCTTAGTGGAACTCACGTCAACTATAGTGTGCAGGTTCAGGGGTTTGCAGCCTGGCAGTGCAGATTATTTTCTTAATGGCCACAACAACAGCTGTTGACTACAGAGTGACTAAGGCACTGTAGAACATTTGTAGGTGGGTATGTGCTGGTTTGCGCGAAGCACAGCATTACTGACCTCTGGTTGTTGCGTCTTCACTGAGTTAGCCTCTACATTGTGTTACCACTGTGGTAATCGCATACTGGTGGCCAAACAGACTTACACCCGCTTGCTCCCGCATACACATGCGCAACGTTGTGCATTTTGTTCACATTTGTCAACTGGGACAATTGGACTGTATGTTTGCCCATTGTCAGTGGTGGCCCAGGTTGTAGAGCTCCTCATTGACCCCAGCTACTTATTCCAATTAATACTGGGGTGCTCACATTCATAGAGGGTAACAGACATAACATAGCTACATCCCCCATTCTTCATGCTTAGTTTACATTAAAATGTCGGTATTATCCATGCTTAGGTCAGGTTTACATGACAAAGGTCAGTTTAAGGTGAAGTTGGATTCCTATTTCACAGGTCTGGATAGGTTACATGCAGGTATTCGCGGTAAGTGAAGTTATTCCATACCTGCGTTGTACAGCAGAGGGGAATAGCTAAGGAGTAGGTAGGTAGTGGGGGGTGACATTGTAACTGTATAGTAGCCTGTAGGTATAATTGGATGGGGAGCAATAGGAAAGGTTTGTCAGATATTGGGATTTGTATGCGAGGCAGGACAAGAGGTGCCAGTATCACTAGTTGATGTAGTGGTATAGAGTGTGAGGTGGGGGGAGGGTTTCGCAAGGTGGTGAGCCTGTGCTGTTCCAGGTGTG